>NC_133537.1:24977995-25282214 GCF_048544455.1 Silene latifolia | reverse complement strand
GTAGTTCGATCAAGGTGCATTAAATTGACATTTTGATTGTGTGTACACACTCGAAGGTTTCACCTAAGGTATCAAGTCGTATCCCATTCTAGCCTGTAAGGTACCGTTAAATCCCATGTCTAGGGTTAGTGAAGAAGGCTGTGATTTTCTGAGATGTGGAGCTTGGCGACAAAAGGCTTGAATAGTGGACCGTCATTCTGAAGGTTTATTTTCTGGTGCTAAGGCCAATGGGTTATGGCTTACATCGTGGTTGGAAAAGGTGTCTCGGGTTTGACAAAACCCGAGTGCAAATGGGTTAGAAAATAATGTGGGTTCAAATCTCCATATCTGGACCCTAAAGGCTGGGTGTAACAGCACAAGTGGAATGATTCTCAAAATTCCCGACTATCCCCTTGTAACTGTCTCAGGGAGGACTTAGAGGGTAAAGAGGTTACTACTTACACTTTTGAGCTTCGCCCATTGAACTTCAACTATGGGTACTTGACTTGACTTCTGGCTTCTGTAACTTCGATATTCAACCAAAAGCATTCTGCAATAACTTCAACATTTGTTTTTTCTTTTTCTTTCATCACTTTTCTTTTTTCATTTTTCTTTTCTTTCATCCTTTTTTTTCATCTTTTCATTCTTTTTCATATTTTTTCTCTCTTTGAAAATGATCTTCTATTCATTCTCTTAGTCATAAATGGATACACCTTGAAAACTGGGCTTCGCCAACTAAATTGGGTCAGAACGAACAATTCCTTGTTAGAACGGGTTGGTTTCTTCCCTCTTCGAGAAGGGATGATTTTGTGGGGATGGGCTTGCCTTCCATCATTGATAAGGAAACCAGGAGCGAGTCCGGGTTCATCATAGAATCATCTAAAGGCTTGTGTTAAGCATTGGTTTTGATGGAGGTTTTCTACCGCCAGACATGGAATAGGTAAAGGAATCAAACACAGGATCCTAGTGTACCTTACATTTTGAAACGAGACATATTTCCACCCCAGGGATGCCTTTGAGTGTGTTGTGCGTTTTATCATATTTCGGAATGATTGAGGATGGGAAACAAGACATATTTGGAAACGAAACTGCAACTTTTTATTGGAAAGGCAATTGCTTAACAGACTCAAAGGAACGATTCCTAGGACACACCCTAGGTCATCGCGGGACAAATGACTCAACTTCAAGAAAAGAAAGTCCTAGACTCGACTTGACTAAGAAAAGAAAACAGATCCCGACTCATAATTTTTCAAATCTGGTCTTGAGCTTTCCTTTGTTCATCTGTCAGCTTAGATGTTCGGTTCTAGTCCTTGATCCCTTTGATGGTCTGCCTCCATCCTGAGGTAGTCCTCTGAGGATCTACGCCAGTGATGAAGGTTGGTGAATCGAATTGTCCTTTATTAACTTCGTTAACGAGAGGAGTACATTCTAGAGCGAGACTCCCGATTTGAATTTCATTCTTCGGGTTTGGCAATAATTCAAAGCAATCCACAAATATTTCCCCGATAAACACCTCTTTCAAGAGACATGGGCGGATAAGATGGGAATAATCGACATTGTCTTTGACAGAAACAAAGTTGGCGTGATCGCCAAATGGATTGGTGATGTTATTGGGTTTAACAGTTGGGATCGTGAGTGTTCTATTCCCAATCAAGTCTTGGTTTTCGTGCTTCAGTCGATAGCACCTTTTAGTATCATGGCCTTTCCCTTGATGAAAGGCACAATAGGCATTTGGTTTATACCATTTACCTTGTTGCTCAGCGAGTGGGTCCGGAGTTGGACCAATAGGCTTCAGCTTTCCTTGGGCTATGAGCCTTTGGAGAGCGTATGTATAAGTGCATCCGATATCGGTGAATGCCCTCGGAGCTTGGCTCTGCGGCTTCTTCGATTGCCCTTCTGAGAGATTGACAGTTTCAACAAAGTGGGACGTTGTTTGTGCTATCGTATTAGATGACGAGGCCCCCTGGTATCCTTTTGGCTTTTCAGCTTCTGCCATTCTGACATCATCTTCTACCTTTATCCCGATTCTTATCAATTCTTTGAAAGAGCCAAAATTCTGGTATTTCAGAGCATTACGGTAAACAGGTCGTAGATTCTTTACGAACTTATCTACCATTTCAACTTCATCAGGCTTCTTGGCTAATTTCACGCTTTCAGCGCGCCATCTTGCAAGGAATTCAGTAAAGCCTTCTTTGTCTTTCTGTGTCATCACCTCCAATGTTCTTATGTTGGTTTAAATCTCGACATTATCAAAGATAGTGCTTGAGAACTCCACCGTAATATCTTCAAAAGTGGGGAAGTTCTTAAGGTCAAGATTGTAGAACCACACGCCTTCGGTGTTCATCCGAGATTGAGCGAAAATTTTAGAGAGCATTTCAAAGGTACTCCTTTCAATGCTAAGTACCCCTTATAGGCCTTAACATGGTGGACCGGATCTTATGTGCCCTTAAACTTTGGGATATCAGTGAGCACCATGTTTGTGGGCAACTTATCTGAATCGGGGCATAGGCCCTAGCATTTTCGTAGTGGATGTTCTTCCCCTGGGAGAGTTTCAAGCGATCCTCAATGAATTTGAACCGGTTTCTCCGGATCGTTCGAGGTGGGGTGGAGGAATCTTCACCCAGCTTGGATTCGATCACATCCATTCTGGCCCTCATGAGGTTCACGGCCTCAGTGAGTTTGTTAACAACGTCTTCCATTGCTTGAAGTCGGGTTTTTGGCGGCCTTTCTACAAGAAAATCCCGAACTGAGTCAATATTCAAATGTAAGAGCCCCTGCACACTTAAGGACACGACACCAACTTGACTCAAACAAAGACTCGACTTATGACTGACTAACCAAAAGGTTCGACTCACGGTTGGATTTAGACCTCGATTCATTTTGGACTCGACAAAACGACACGACCCAAACCATTATAACTCGATTCTAAACTAGACTCGGTGTGAGTAAACCCGTGATTGGACCAACATAGCCCATAGGTTTAAGTGAAACGCCCTAAATGGCCTAGCTGGGACGTTTCTGTGGACTATCCTAGACCAATTGGTCGACCTACATGACTCGAAGCCCAAGAGGTGAGCTTGGGTGACCCAACAAGGTCGTGTTCTAGATACCTAGGACGAAACACGCCTAGCCATACACGGCCAGGACTCGGACACGACTCGACGCATTTCATGCTTGGTTAAGGTTCGAGAGGCATTTTGGATTGAATTTGAAAAAACGGATAATCGATTTTAAAATGAGATTTAAAATGGGCAGCATGCCGGCTATAAAAGCTCATTTTGGGCCAAAAAAATCTAGTCCTACTTGGGCAGCATTCCGCGTTTTTTAAAACCATGTTATTTTGAAAGTAAGTTGTTCAAAAGTTCGGTTTTGAAATTGACATGGAAAAATTGAAAAAAGACTCGGGAAATCACCTTGCACATTGCTATTCTCATGTTATAAGGATGTATGCTCCTAGACATTTCTAAGTCTCGGCAAGTCTTCTATAAGAAGGTCTATACCCTCCATCCTTTCGGGTCTAATAGAACAAGGGCCTTTAGGTAGAGTACCTAGAAGAGCATCCTCACCCTCAAGAACCATGACGAGGCGGAGCGGAAGCAAGCAATGTGCAAGCACCTGGCATAGTGGGACGTCGCCCCCCACGCGTCACAAAGAAGCGCTAGGGCGGCACGGGAAAGTCCTTAAGGGTTTATGCATGAATCGTAGCACTACGAGTAATGTTTTACTTTCCAATACTTTCTTTTCAAGTTTCACCTCGGAGGAAAAGACCCTAGAGACAAAGTATAACTAGTCCTCTTTTCCTCAGCGGAGTCGCCAAACTGTGGACAACGCCCGCGGGAACTGCGTCCGCGGGATCCACAAGAGGCATAATCGACTCGAGGTTCTTTCGAATCGAATTAAGACAAATTAGAGTCGCCACCAAGTTTTATGGGAACTTGGAACCGTTCAAGTCAACTTTACACCTTTCATCGAAAAACATAAAGCCAATCGACTACGAGTGATTAAAGATAAAGACTTGTACCCTACATCACTCGATTTGAATGACTCTCGTAATCCAATGGTATTTAGACGGATCCACAAACCATAGATTTTGAGTAAGGGGTGAGGGTAAGTGTTAGGAAGCCCATAAGGACACCTAACCCCGCCCGTCAATGACGGCCTCTACTAAGTCAAGTATCGGATTTCAAACAAGGTCGTAGCTACTATGGTATATGATATGCAAACATCATTTTAAAACCCTAACATGTGAGGTTTCTATGTCGATTTAGATGCAACTAAACTAACTTTGTCAAAATTTTAATTTAGCATGTGGGTTGATTGATCTAACAACATATAAACGAAACAAACAAGCCTTGATGGGAATGGGGGAGCCGTTGGGATCTACCTTATTACAACCCAGGCTTTTCATGCCGACACAACAAGAAATTAAAGATACAACTCGATCTAAATACAATTGCTATATACGACACCATACACGACACATGGCCATTTGGCCTAGGAAAACGTGCATAAGGGGTGGCCCACGGTTTACATAACTCATGGCCTTGGGTCACTCCTCGTAATGCGTGCTTTCGCTTAATCTAATCGAATTAGACATTAGGTCACACACCAAAGCTTGCATTAGCATAAATCGGGCCACGTTGTTTTAAACAACATGCAATTTACTACGCTCTTACATGAATTGGAGCACAACTATCTAACCAAATAAGACTAAGGTTTTTTAGAAATCATTTGACTCGATAACGGAAAACTAATTACAAACAAATTACAAAACACGACTCGATAAACAAAAGTAATTACAGGATACGAAACAACGAGACAATGATAAAATGAACGAGAAAAGGACTACAAAAAACACGGCCAAACACGACCTACATACCCTAGCCTACCCTAATCATTAGGTTAGATTCGTTAGGTTAGATAGATTTGCAAAGCGATACGGGATGTGCATTATGAATCGATGATAAAAGAGGTCAGAAGGTTTTGCCTAAACCGAGTGCTCTACACGGCCTAAAGGGTCGAATTAGGTCAATTTCGCTAGTTAAATTAACTCGTCGAGTGTTAATAAGAAGGTGCTAATCACGCACTCTTATACTAGCGAGAAATCATGTGAAAAGAGAGATGTATTCAATTAGGTTAAAGAATTGTAAACCGATTTTAATGCTTGTGTTGAAGCACCCTAACATGTCTAATTAGGTTATTAAATCAATCTAATATCGTCTAAATGAGTCATATGTTAACAATCAGAGGTTGAACTAACATGCAACGGGTCCTAGGGCAGGCCGAATTGAGCGAGACAAGCGAGGGGTCAAAAGCGAGAAACAAAGTTAGAATTCATTTTATTAATGCCCTACCATGAACACGAGTATATGTAAATGAGAAGGGGATACGACCGACCGATCTGGCGGATTTCTTTCCCAACTCAAGTCAACGCGGGTGTTCATGGTGTTACTTTAACTCATACTCAGACTGATGCGTGTCTTTTATATAAGGTTTTCACCTCATTTTTACACGCATTTCTGTGCTTTTTATGTAGCATCTGGCTACAAATACCCCGAATATTCTACTTTGGTCCGTTTATTGTAATTTGCAGGAATTGACCGAGGAGGAGCTAAATCGAGCCTTAATTGTCCCAATTGTACGCATTCATGGGAGATAAGGAGCCGTAGCTTAGGAATCTTACACTTGGAGGACGCATGAGCTGAGTAAAGGAAGAATTTCAAGAGCTGACGCACCTATGTAGCTCGATCGAGTGGTTTTGCTGCTCGATCGAATGCCTCATACACTCAAGACTGGTCGATCGACCAGATTAAGGATTCGATCGAGGAAGTTCAGCAAGCAGTGTTCGATCGAGAGGCTGTCCTGCCTCGATCGAGTGATTTGGTGTTCGATCGAGTAATCCTTCTACTCGATCGAAGGGTTTTCGTGTGTTTTTGGTTTATTTCCGCCTAATCTTTTATGGGCTTTTGTAATCAGTCCATAGATTAGGTTTAAGACAATTTTTCAGTATAAGACTGAGGAGAACATCACGTTACTCCTATCACTTCACTACGCACATTTCGACTGCTACTCTTGTTACTGTTCCTGGATTTCTATTCTCTACATTTTTGTCACTCAGATTCGGTATTATCAATTTAATTTATTTCTTAATCATATTTACTGCTTTTAATTCCTTTTCTCTCTTTGCTTTATAATTGTTCGATCGATCTCTTAATAGTTTGTCATCATGCTTAGTTTTAATTATTTAGTTATTGCAATTGTCAATCCGACGATTATGAGTAGCTAATTTCCTATGCTAAGGCTATAGGGGATCCATGATTTGAAGGGAGAGTAATCGATTCACTAGGTTGATGCCGATCACTGTCTTTGTTGTTTAAGTGCTACATATAATTGTAATTGCCTAATTGAGTCGACGCAATTAGACCCTTATTCTCGGTGGACCTTGACCTAGACCGAAAGGTTGGAAGAGGCAGACTAGTAGCGAACAATAGAGTATTGCAGCGAGGGCGAAAGTTAAACTGTTTACACTTTAGGGTGAATTAAGGACCGAAAGGTGAAGTTCGCTACCCCTTAGACCGTACTGCATTGACCTGGGACCTAGATTATTCGACCAGAAGGTTGTGGTGAACCGCTTGTCTTAGCTATTCTCTTTTATCTGTTAAACTCCTTCATTTATTCCTCTTCCCTTACTCTCTTAGTTTAGAAATCACACTTCATAAACCCCCAATTTGGTTACTTAGACGAACTTGAATTTAGCCGATAATTTCCTACCTCTCTGTGGATTCGACCCGACTTCCCTAGCTATATTAGTTAGTTGGAACCAGTTGGTTATTTTTGACAGGTACGCGACAGACGTGTCAAATTTTGGCGCCGTTGCCGGGGAGGTGGCGCATATTTGTTGCTGTAATTAAGTTTGTCTTTTTGTCTCGAGGAATTTATTCCTTGGGACTATCTCATTTTCTGCAAAGTTTTGACCAGTTTTGCAGATAAGCCGTTGTTTTGGAAGTTGTTTGCCAAAATGCCTACGATTACAGAGCATACAGAGCCATGTGGAAGATGTGGTGAAGAAGGGCACGATCTTTATGAATGTACGTCAAGTATAGAGCGCGCCCTTGCTTACAAGAAGTACAAGCAAGGAGTTCCTTTCTCAGATTATATGAGGAGATAAAAAGCGTTTCTACCCCTTCTACGCCAATACCACGGCCACTCTCCTTCTTCAAGAGAAGCAATTGCCGAATTGAAATCCATCATGTTGAGTAGGTCACAAAGAATCCGATCTTTGTTATATCGGAGTTGAAAGAACAAGTCGCGCAGTTAACACTCGCGAAAGACCAAACCAAGACCCCTCCAATTTGCGATCCCGTCAGTGCCATGAATTCTCAAAATGACCTTATTCATGGAGAGGATGAGGTTTTGGCAGCTGATGATGACTCAGATGATGATCTAGACGAGTTCTTGCAGGAAATACTTGCTGCGTGTGCAGTGACCACTCGATCGAGCAACTCATCTACTCGATCGAGCGGTTCTAATCATCCAGTCACTCGATCGAGTGACAATGGCGGTCGATCGAGAAGTACAGAACTCCAGGTTGGTCGATCGAGTAACTATGCTGAGGAAAACGTTCGATCGAGTGTCAAGACTGGTCGATCGAATGAAATTGAAGAAGAAACTGGTCGATCGACCAGTAAAAGTGTTCGACCCAGTGCTGTAAGTGGCGGGAATCCTAATTTATTATCTAATACCGCCACCGTGTCATCTTCCCCTTGTGGAGACGCACGAATTGATAAGGGTAAAGGAAAGGTTGCGGGACCACTCATCGCTACTAGGGTGCCCTTCCCGAGCCGTCTGAAGGACGCAAGGATCGAGCAACAGTATGGTAAGTTCGTGGACATCGTGAAGAACCTTTGGGTAACTGTCCCTTTTTCTGAACTTGTTACTCAAGTACCCACTTACGCCAAGTTTATGAAGGATATCGTGACGCGTAAGAGAAATTTGAGCGAATTTGAGACGATTTCATTTATGGAAGAGTCTAGTAACCTGCTGTTAAATAAGGCCCCTCCAAAAATGAAAGACCCGGGCAGCTTTTCTATTACCTGTGTCATAGGTAATATGGTTATTGATAAGGCCCTCTGTGATTTAGGTGCCGTGTCGTTGTCATGCCCCTTCCCGTCTGCAAGAAATTGAAGATGAGTCACTTCAAGGTGACTAACATTACCCTACGAGATGGTGATAGATCTGTTAGGAGACCTTTAGGTGTCTTGGAGGATGTGCCTGTGAAAATAGGCAAGCTTTACATCCCAAAGAGATTTCATTGTTTTGGATATAGCTGAGGACACCCGGACCCAAATTATTTTAGGAAGACTGTTCCTTTGTACAAATTGGGGCCGTTATCGATGTTAGACAAGGGCGTCGACTCTTGCGAGGGGATGACGCTATCACATTTAGTTTGCCCAAGATTTTTTAGCCCACCCAATGATAGAGGACACTTGCTATTCGGTCGATATCATTGATGAGTCTATTTATGACTTCTGGTCGGGTTCTTTTATGAAGGACCCACCGGAAGCTCTCATGCTTTTTGATGAGTGTGCGAGATAGCCCGAGAGGACGATGACGCTGCGTTGGATTTGCTTGTTGATGATTTAGATGAGCATGAGGGAGAGCAGGTGGAACAAATGATCAGCACTCTTTGCTCCATTGAGGTAAAGGTACCGGAACGTAAGCCTCTCCCATCTCATCTTAAATATGCCTTTCTAGACGATACTGAGCGTTCCGGTCATCGTTAGTGCCAAGCTTAGTGATGATCACCGACTTCTTTGTTAGTCGTACTTAAGAAAAACAGAAAGCAATGGGCTATTCATGGATGATATCACGGTATTAGCCCCGATATTTGTATGCACAGATAGAGTGAGGAGGATCACAAACCTTGCGAGGCGGGTGGTCGTCAATGAACCGAGAAGATGCGAGGATGTTGTGATGGCCGAGGTAATGAAGTCTGCTGGATGCGTATTATCTATTCGGTAGGTAATTCTAGATGGGTAAGCCCAGTACAGGTAGTCCCGAAGAAAGGAGGGACAACTGTAGTTAAGAATGAGAAAAATGAATTAATACCTACCCGAGTAGTGACTGGTTGGCGGATGTGCATAGATTACAGACAGCTGAATGCCGCCACCAAGAAAGATCACTTTCCCCTTCCTTTTATTGATCAAATGGTAGAAAGGTTAGCTTCTCATAAATTTTTCTCGCTATTTAGATGGGTATTCGTGGTTCTTTCAGATCCCCATCCACCCAGACGATCAGGCCAAGACTACATTTACCTGTCCTAAGGGCGTTTTTGCGTATCGCAGAATGCCTTTTGGTTTGTGCAATGCCCCTGCCACCTTCCAAAGGTGTATGATGGGGATATTTTCAGAGTATATTGAGTCTATCATGGAAGTTTTTATGGATGATTTCAGTGTATACGGAAGTGATTTTTCTAACTGTCTGTCTAACCTTGAGAAAGTGTTGCAGCGCTGTATTGAGGTTAACCTTGTGCTGAATTGGGAGAAGTGCCACTTTATGGTCAACGAGGGAGTTGTCTTAGGGCACTTAGTTTCTGATAGGGGAATAGAAGTTGACAAAGCAAAGGTGGAAGTGATTCAAAGAATTACCACCTCCTGTTAATGTTAAGGGGGTGAGGAGCTTCCTTGGTCACGCTGGCTTTTATCGGCGGTTTATCAAGGATTTCTCCAAAATTGCTAAACCACTTACACAAATGTTGCTTAAGGATGCCCCTTTTGTGTTTTCGACGCTTGTCTTTCTCGCTTAACAGTTAAAGCAGGCCTTAGTCTCCGCACCGATCATACAACCTCCCAACTGGGACCTGCCGTTTGAAATCATGTGTGATGCGAGTGACTATGCACTAGGAGCGGTGCTAGGCCAGAGGAAAGACAAAGCCTTGAATGCTATTTATTATGCGAGCCGAACTCTGGATGAGGCTCAAGTGAAGTACACTACCACTGAGAAGGAGCTGTTAGCTGTAGTTTATGCCTTAGAGAAGTTTCGTACTTATTTAGTTGGGTCAGAAGTCACTGTTTTTACTGACCATGCAGCTTTGAGGCATCTCCTTGCTAAGAAGGAGGCCAAACCGCGGCTACTGAGATGGATACTCCTTCTTCAGGAGTTTGACCTGCAGATTAAGGATAAGAAAGGAGCTGAGAACGTTGTAGCTGATCACTTGTCGCGCCTGATGCGACAAGAAGGGGAAGATTCTCTACCTATTGATGATTCTTTCCCTGACGATTCTTTAATTGCTGTTATATCGTCTATTGTTGACCAGGAACCTTGGTATGCAGATATAGCTAACTTCGTTGTCAGTGGCAAGCTGCCGCCCGACCTTTCTCATCAAAGAAAAGAAGCGTTTTACGTAAACGCTAAGCGATTTCCGGATGACCCTTACTTGTTTAAGGAATGTGGAGACGGTCTCTACAGACGGTGTATTCCGCAGTGGGAGACCAAAATAGTCCCGGAAGGTCATCACTCCTCTTCATATGGTGGTCACCACGGTCCATCGCGCACCGTGGCTAAGGTACTTCATCCGGTTTTTACCGGCCTTCTTTGTTTGCCGACGCCAAGTCCTTTGTTTCACTTGTGATGCTTGCCAACGATCGGGAACATTTCGAAGAGACATGAGATGCCACAAAACGGCATCCTAGAGGTTGAGGTTTTCGATGTCCGGGGCATTGATTTCCAAGGACCGTTCCCGTCCAAAAAAGGTAACAGTACATTTTAGTAGTCAGACTATGTGTCAAAATGGGTTGAGGCAATTGCTTCACCCCATTGTGATGGTAAGACCGTGATAAAAATGTTCAAAAAAATCATATTCCCCCGTTTTGGTGTCCCTAGGGTCGTCATTAGTGACGAGGGGATGCATTTTAAGGAAAAGAAACTCACTTCCATACTGTCTAGAGTTGGTGTCCAACACGGCGTGGTTTGGGGTATCATCCCCAAACTAGTGGTCGTGAGAGGTCTCTAATCGTGAGTTGAAAGAGATCTTGTCTAAGGTAGTTTCTAAATCACGGAAAGACTGGAGTCTTAAGCTAGATGACACGTTATGGGCTTATAGAACTTCCTTTAAGACACCGATTGGTGCATCACCTTATAGGTTAGTTTATGGGAAATCGTGTCACTTACCCGTTGAAATGGAATGCAAGGCCTGGTGGGCAATTCGTGAGCTTAATTATGATCCTAAACCGTGTGGTCGAATCGTCTTTTGCAGCTAGATGAATTGGAAGAGTTTAGGCTTAATGCCTATGACAGCTCGCGCATTTACAAGGAAAAGACGAAGAGATGGCATGACAAGAGAATCTTACCTCGGGAGTTTCATGTGGGGCGTAAAGGTGTTCTTGTTCAATGCCCGTTTGAGACTATTTCCCGCAAGTCAAGTCCGGGTGGAGTGGTCCATACACGGTGACATGTGTCACCAAATTTGGATCCGTGGAGCTTGAAGATTCCGAGGGCCACAGATTTAAGGTGAATGGCCAATATGTGAAGAATTACTATGAGGCGAGTGAAGCGGACAACCGCGTTGAAGTCCTGCGCGCTCGACAAGCTCGACGCGCCGATTACTTGATACCGAAAGGTCGTGCGGGACCTCTTAAACCAGCGCTCTCCGGGGCAGCCGGACGATTTATTTGTACTTTTGTTGAACTATTTGTTTTTCTTTAGCTTTACGTTAAACATTAGACGCCGCTTTATGAACAATTTTTGTGCTTTCCTTGCTTTTATCGTCTTTTTGCGAGTTACGATGATCGATCGAGTGCTTTTGTGTTCGATCGAGCACTTTCTCGATGCGGCGCTACTCGATCGAGGGATGATGTCCTCGATCGACCAGATCCCTACCCGTGCTTACTCGATCGAGTGGTTTGTCACTCGATCGAGCCCTTCCAATACATCGGTTCATTCGATCGAGAGGTTCGAGGCGCTCGATCGAGTAGTTATGACCTCCACCGCGCCTTACGTCTACAAAGCCACTGTTTGATTTTCTTTGACCTCCCATGTTCATGGTCGGTTTGGGGAGGCCCCGCTATATGACGTTTGTAAGTTTTCCGACTCCACTTCTCCTTTTCTTTTCGCTTTGCATTTCTTCCCTATTTTTGGTACAATGAGGGCATTGTACGGTTTGGTTTGGGGAGGTATGCATCCACATCGATGTCTGCATGTTTCTTGCATTTTTGCTTGCACGTTTATTTATTTCCGCATGCATTGTTGTTTTAATTACTTCATATAAAAATCATAAAATTCAAAAATTTTCAAAATTTTCATGTTTAAATTGAGTCGGAACGTTTGAACATTGACGCTACTTTGAATCCTTACTTGAGCCTGGCATATTCTTGACATTTAGCTGGCATGTTTATGTGCATAATCTACGAGTTTTTGTTTCTCTCTTATCTGAACGGATAGACTTGATTCTTTATGTCGGCAAGCTACATTACATTCTGAGGTTAGAGCTTATTAAACTGGTGACATTCATGACCGGTTTCATTTAGGATGTGAGTAGTACTCTCTTTAAGACATGTAACATCAATTTGCATAAGCATGAGTCTAGTCTTCTTAATACCCGTATGCATTCGGTCCGTGGATGGTGACACGTGTTAGGGAGGCAATCCCCTTATTTCATTCTACCCATGAGCCTCACATAGCCAAATTGCCTTTTTGTCCTATCAACTACTTTCTATAATATTTCCTACCCTAGCCGAGCTAGTAACGAGTAGTTCTTGGAATGTGTTATTGCAAAATGGTTATTTCATCGATTTCGAGAAGATGGTGGAAAGATTGAAGGGAAAGAAAGAAAGAAAGAAAAAAAAATGTTGAATTGAAAAAAAAAGAGTGCGAAAAAGAAAAGAAAAAGAAAGAAAGCGAAAAAAAAAGAGACAGAAAAATTCAAAATGAAAAGAAAAAAGAATGAGAATTGCGCAATGTTTCACACTCCCATGCCCTATTTATATCTTATGGGGAGTTGACGACTTTTGGTGTTTTGTGAGTTTAGTGCATAATTTTGCACCGTTTCATCTTGCTGTCATGAGTACGAAGTTGGGATGCAGTCTATATTTGGATCCGTTGTTACTAGCCTAGCTATTAACCCCACATATCCAAATTCATTTTAGCCCCTTCTTACCCATTACCTCACTAACCCAAATGTAAGTCCTCGGCACGTGTCTTGGTCATTAGTATGGTTGGAATGCATATGTACGGTTGTAGAGACTTTATTCATGTCAATTGCATGCATGTTCTTATAGGTCGAGTTAGGTGAGTGTCTGATTCTTCCCTATCTCTCACATTTATACTCACCCTGTACCTGATTTTGAGTGACTAGTGACCCGTGAGAGTCCGACATCTTTGAGTCCTGCAAGGTCGACGGTTCAGTAAGCTTGAAACATTAATTTAACTCGTTTGCACTTTTCAGTTGCCACTTTGTCATTTTGTTGCATTAAATTGGTTCTAGTGGATGATTTGTAGCTGATGCGTTGGTCCCGTTCTATTGTTCACCCTTAGTTGCATTCATATTTGCTTGGGGACAAGCAAAGGTTTGGTTTGGGGAGATTTGAGGCGTGTCTTTTATATAAGGTTTTCACCTCATTTTTACACGCATTTCTGTGCTTTTTATGTAGCATCTGGCTACAAATACCCCGAATATTCTACTTTGGTCCGTTTATTGTAATTTGCAGGAATTGACCGAGGAGGAGCTAAATCGAGCCTTAATTGTCCCAATTGTACGCATTCATGGGAGATAAGGAGCCGGAGCTTAGGAATCTTACACTTGGAGGACGCATGAGCTGAGTAAAGGAAGAATTTCAAGAGCTGACGCACCTATGTAGCTCGATCGAGTGGTTTTACTGCTCGATCGAATGCCTCATACACTCAAGACTGGTCGATCGACCAGATTAAGGAGTCGATCGAGGAAGTTCAGCAAGCAGTGTTCGATCGAGAGGCTGTCCTGCCTCGATCGAGTGATTTGGTGTTCGATCGAGTAATCCTTCTACTCGATCGAAGGGTTTTCGTGTGTTTTTGGTTTATTTCCGCCTAATCTTTTATGGGCTTTTGTAATCAGTCCATAGATTAGGTTTAAGACAATTTTTCAAGATAAGACCGAGGAGAACATCACGTTACTCCTATCACTTCACTACGCACATTTCGATCGCTACTCTTATTCTTGTTCCCGGATTTCTATTCTCTACATTTTTGTCACTCAGATTCGGTATTATCAATTTAATTTATTTCTTAATCATATTTACTGCTTTTAATTCCTTTTCTCTCTTTGCTTTATAATTGTTCGATCGATCTCTTAATAGTTTGTCATCATGCTTAGTTTTAATTATTTAGTTATTGCAATTGTCAATCCGACGATTATGAGTAGCTAATTTCCTATGCTAAGGCTATAGGGGATCCATGATTTGAAGGGAGAGTAATCGATTCACTAGGTTGATGCCAGTACCGTCTTTGTTGTTTAAGTGCTACATATAATTGTAATTGCCTAATTGAGTCGACGCAATTAGACCCTTATTCTCGGTGGACCTTGACCTAGACCGAAAGGTTGGAAGAGGCGGAGACTAGTAGCGAACAATAGAGTATTGCAAAAGAGGCGAAAGTTAAACTGTTTACACTTTAGGGTGAATTAAGGACCGAAAGGTGAAGTTCGCTACCCCTTAGACCGTACTGCATTGACCTGGGACCTAGATTATTCGACCAGAAGGTTGTGGTGAACCGCTTGTCTTAGCTATTCTCTTTTATCTGTTAAACTCCTTCATTTATTCCTCTTCCCTTACTCTCTTAGTTTAGAAATCACACTTCATAAACCCCCAATTTGGTTACTTAGACGAACTTGAATTTAGCCGATAATTTCCTACCTCTCTGTGGATTCGACCCGACTTCCCTAGCTATATTAGTTAGTTGGAACCAGTTGGTTATTTTTGACAGGTACGCGACAGACGTGTCACAGACTAAAATAGTTTCACAGTTAACGATATCAAACGATGCAAAACGATAAACCATGTAAAAACGAACAATAAAAAACAAACATAAAAAAGAACGAAATAAAAGGGAGAAGAGGAGGATTTGATGAACCCTCAACCTACATGTATCGTTGACACCGTCTTGGGTCGTAATCGATCGTAGATTTTATCTCGAGAGGCCGTCGTCGACGAAGGAACAAAGCAACAACACGTTTTTTGTAAATCTGGACAGCAACTTTTAAACTGCAATTTCTCACTCGTTTCACGGTGAAAATTAGATTTAAAAGATGTTTTGAAAACTAGAAAGAGAGTAGAACAAAGATATTAATACAAACCATGCTCGTTCTGAGTTATTGGGCACAAAAAACGAGCACAAACATAACTGGACAGACAGGAAAAGCCGCGAAAACAAAGTGTATGACACTCTGTTTTTCGAGGGGATTCTTGTACTCTTAAGGTCAATTTGGCTCGTGAATCTTTGTCTAAGATGTATATGGATGTTATATGGTTAATTAGGAACAAGAAACTCGAATTTTAATGGAGATTTGAAGGGGAAACGAATTGTATTTCGAGAGAGACACAAACTGTTTCTCAGTTTGGATGTCTCGGTTTTGTCGACGGTTTTGAGAGGCAACTAGGGTTTGTTTGTGGAGATTAATGCTGGTGAATGACGGTAGTATGTATGGAGAACTTAGAGGTATGAAAGTATGGCAGAGGGGAGGTATTTATAGGGAGTTAAAGTAGGGTAAAAGAGAGCAACAAGCAGTCGGGCTGCTCTATTTCGCTGCTGCTGTCCAGCAGCTTTCGTGAGCTCGTGTAGGGTTTTTGAGGGGTGTTTCTTGGTGGTTAAGCTATAGTAATATGGGTAGGATACTAGGGTATGGTTTAGGGTTAATGGGCACGGATTTAAGTGGTTTTTGGAGTGGGTTTGGGGCTTGGTAATGCTGAACACGGGTAAGGGGTATGGACTGGTTGTGTGGGCTGTTTGGGGAGTGTTTAGGACGGATTTGTGGAAGGGGTTAGGTCCTGGTTATGAGGGTGAGTGATGAGCTGGGTTATGGGTCAAGAGTTGGCTTGAGTTTGCTTCGAGAATCGTGCTCAAATCGAGTTGAAAACGAGCTCAAAATCGCGTATAAAATCGTTCTAAAAATCGAGTTCTTCAAATACGGTTTATAAAACGATTTAAATTGATTTTTCAAATCAAATAACTTAAGAAAGGTTTTTCAAATCAAATGTCCCTTTTATTCTCAATAAAATAAACTTAAGAAAATAAATTCAAATTAAAACAATAAAATGAATTCACTTTAAAAAGCATTAATTTAAATATCATTTAAATTGATAAAATATTTCATCGACGACGCCCATTCTACATCGTAAAACGAGTTCCAGATAATGACAATGACAACTAATGAATACATGTGTCCTATCATCATCGGGTGTTTGTCGGGTTCTCTATAAATTCAAATATCGACGGATACGGGTATCTACAGAAATCTAGTTTGTTTTCATTCAATCTTACTTTTTATTCAATCTTACTTTTGATTTCTTACTTTGCCAATTTCTTATTTGGTTGCTATTATTTGATTATTTGATTTCTTACTTTGCCAATTTCTTATTTTGTTGCTATTATTTGATTATTTGATTTCTTACTTTGCTAATTTCTTACTTTGCCAATTTCTTACTTTGTTGCTATTATTTAATATTTTATTTTGTTGCTATTATTTGATTTCTAACAATGTTGAAGAATTTAGTTGGTTTCTATGGCATCGAGGAGACGAAGACATGGTAGTAATAGTAATGCAGGAAACCAAGGACATGAAAACGAGAATGAAGAAATACCAGCAGGTCATCAACAAGAACAACAAAATGTTCCAGTTGACAAAATTCATTTCGATTCTCTTGAGCAAGATGGCGTTTGGTAAGTATGTTATTTTTTCGTAATTAATTATTTTTATAACGATTTATATATATATATATATATATATATATATATATATATATATTATATTGTCATTTTTTTTTTCAGGTTTAGTGATGAATCCGTTGTGAACTTGATATCGAATAATATTGGATGCAACTACAAAGAACATGCTCCTAATTGGAAATCGGCGTCATCTACTCTAAAGAAGGATTGGTGGAATTGGTTTGAGGTATTAGCAATTGTCATTTAATTTAATATTAGGTATTTTATTCATTTATTTTATATTTATTTACAATGAAGTTTATTTTCTAACTTTATTTTTTATTGAACAGTGGCGTGTTAGTTACGATCCCTCGACAAGGCAAGGGTTAAGAAGGCTTGGGAAGATGCCATGAAGACCCGTTTACGGCAAATGATTTATCGAGCTTATCATAAGGAAGAGCATGAAAAGCCGGATTGGATTAGTGTTGAGTTGCACCGTCAATTGAAGAATAGACCACTTGAAGATCCTAGTTTCACGGGAAGATCGGAGCAGAATTCGGCCAACCTTAGGTCGGGAAGTGACGAGAAAAAGAAGGCGTTGGGTACTCACCTAATGGGTCGAAAAAACACATTGCAATATATGGACTCAATGGTAATTTCTTCACTTCCTTTTTTAATTTATTACCTTTTTTTTTCTTTAACTTTATTTAAAGTTAGTAATTATATTTAACAAGTATCAAAATTGTAGGTTGATAAACATGGGAAAGGAGAAATTCCGTCCGCTTTGCAGTTGTTGGAGAAGACAAAGAAGCATAGCACAAAAGGATGGTTATCCAAAAAAACTGGTCAACTCTTCGTAAGTTACTATAATTATTTAATTTTTAACTCATTTTTTCAATCATGATTATTTAGTAGATGGTATCTAATCTTTCGTTTTTTATTGATATAGGGTAAAATCATCTCAAAGAAAACTCAGCTTCAGAGTCAAGGGGTCGAGAATATCGATGATAATGAGATTTATATTGAAGAACATGGAGGATTTGATAAGAAAGGTAGAGTACTTGGCGCGGGAAATGCAGCACCACAAATTTGGGAGCACCACCGCCGCTCGACTGGTAACCTCTTTTCTACTCCTCATACTCCGGGTTTTGTTGGTAGAGTCGCAAAAGAGAATGCCCGACTTAAGCAAGTCGAGGCCGAACAATCTCAAAGGCTTGCGGCAATAGAGGAGTTCTTGAGCCAACAAGGTTTTACCACTCAAACTTGTAACCCCGGAAGTGTATCTCAAGCTAGAAATGACTTTGATGATGATGGTGGCGACAATGCTAGGCCTACTCCTACTCCCGTGTATTGATTAGTAGTTGTTAGTTGATTAGTAGTTATCACTCCTACCCCGTAGTCTATGGACTTATTTAGCTTTCTTTGTTGAACATTTATTGTACTAAACGGTTGTAAACCTTTTATTTTAAGTTAATGCGAAGACGTTGTTTGGAAATCTCGTCTTGAACGAGTTGTGAATTTGTCAATTGCTGGATTTTCTGTATGTTTGTAGGAAACCGGGAGTATATGTAATTGCTTCCAAAGCAATGAGGGAGCAGGAAAAGCGCTGTAAACCCCCTGGTTCATTCTGCCCTGCGACGGAATTTGCGACGGATTTTCCGTCGCAAATGTTGACTTTCTGGTTGACTTTGGGGACACGTGGCCTTACATGAACAGTGTTCTGCGACGGAATTTTCGTCGCAAATATTGACTTTATGGTTGACTACTGTGCCCACGTGGCCTGTATGAACAGTGTTCTGCGACGGAATTTCCATCGCAAATATTGACTTTATGGTTGACTATTGTGCCTACGTGGCCTTCCATGAACAGTGAACTGCGACGGAAATTCCGTCGCAAGTCCATCTTTTGCGACGGGTTTCTGCGACGCTTTGATCCGTCGCAGATTTTCCTGTGCAACGGAATTCCCGTCGCAAAACTAAATTTTGGGACGAAATAAAGCGACGGAATAAATCCGTCGCAAGTTCTGTTTTTGCGACGGGATTGGCATATTTGCGACGGAGTTTTCCGTCGCTATGGAACCTTTTCTTTGTAGTGTTTTGAGCAGATATGCTATGCCTCGGGATGCATGAAGGAGTCTTGGAAGCTAACCAAGTGAAGAACACGAGCTGTTTCAGTAGCTGAGCACTCGATCGAAGACTTTTCCTAGTCTATCTGTTCGATCAAGTGGTTTTGGTGGTCCAAGATGGTCGATCGAGTCCCTGCTGAGCTCGATCGAAGTATGCTAATTTGGAGGTCCTCGATCAAATGTGCTTTTTGTTTGATCGACGAATTTGGCTAGAGATTTGCTCGATCGAGTGGAATGAAATGCCTCGATCGAGAGGTTTGCTGTTTACATGGGATTTTATTCCGTGATTATCTCTAGTTAATAGTTTAGTTTATTTAATAAATATCTTCCCTGTATAAGGGAAGACGTAATTAGTTTATGATTATCTTTTAATCACTCTTTAATCTCAGAAACTTTAAGCAGACATTATTTTCTCTTCCTTTGTAACGTAACTTGTTCTTATTTGCCGGATTCTCTTCTTTGTAATCTCTCTTCACTCTTTACACTTAATTTAATTCTCCTTTGCGTTTTCTTAATCTTTTGTTCTTAATCTCTGTTTTAATTATTGTTATTGCTAGTTTATGTTGTTTCATCTTTATCATATTATGTCACTTGCTATTTCATTCATCATTGTTGTTTGTTTCATCAATAATATGAGTAGATAAATCCCCTTATGTTAGGATTAGGGGAGCCATGGTAGTGAATAAATGAAGTTATGAATAGATTAGATGGTTGAATTGTGAGAACTATTTTATGACAATATAACTGTAATCGTTTAGTTGAGTGCACGCTTCTAAATAAGTTAATTTGGTTAAATTCAGACCTAGATCGAGAGATTGGAATAAATAGACCTGTTATGAACAGTAAGACTACACTAATGAGGGCGAGAGTTAACTTAGTTGTATCTTAGGGCAGAAAGTGGACCGAGAGGACCTTTCCCATACCCTTTTCACATTAGACCGTCTGAGCTATTTATGACTGATTTCGCTAATTACCACAGTGAACCGACTTCCTAACATTCTTCTCTTTATTTGATCACACTTTATTTCTCTTTACCCTTACTGCTCTTTCCCTCTTGCCTTAATCTCATTTAGTTATTAGAAAACAAATTCAAATCATTCAATTGTTACCGTGACGGACTTAGACTAGCAGATAAATACGATAGCCTCTCTGTGGAGATCGACCCTACTTCCACTGGCTTCTGTTAGTTGATTTAGGTATTTATTTTTTGGTACTAGACGACAGGTATCAAATTTTGGCGACGTTGCTGAGGAGGCAATTAGCCTATTTAGCTGCTTATTTTCGTTTGTCTTCGTCTCAGGGAATTTTTAATTCCTTGAGACAGTTCTTATTTATTTTCTCTAGTTTTGTTTATGCCCAGGTCTAATAGGTCAGAATTAGTGCCAGCTGATTCTGAACCGGAGTGGACTTTTCGCTATAGACAGAGCTTATTGAGAAAGAATCGTCAAAAGGAAGCCTTGAGTACTTTTGAACCCAATCTTGAACACTTTTAATTTGCAGAAGACCAGTCTTTTGAAGAAGATACTTCTATTTCTGCAGCCAATTCTGTGAAGATGCCTAACATCGCGAGCCATTCTGAGCCTACAGCTGCCTCTATCCATAAAGGTTTCAACCTTGTAATAGAGGATGGCAGTACATTCGACATTCGGCCGTCTTATATTAATTTGGTCGAGAGAAATATGTACCATGGGGTAGCTGATGAGGATTCGCGAAAGGACATGGAAGTTTTCAAAGACTACTGTTCTACCATTCCCGCTACTAAGGGAGTGACACAGGACAAGATCAAGGAAGTTTTATTTCCTTTTCTTTGACTGATGGAGCCCGAGAGTGGCTCACTGATCTTAATAGGACTGCAGCTGGGATTGCCAACTGGGAAACCTTAGCCCTTGCCTTCTATAAAAGGTACTTTCCTCCGCAGAGAACTAATCAATTGAGAGGAAATATTACAAGTTTCAAGCAAACACCGGATGAGAACCTGTACGAGGCATGGGGTCGGTTCAAGAAGCTTGTGCGGTCCGTCCCTTATCACGGTTTCAATCAGTGGTTTTTGTGCAACCAGTTCTAAAATGGGTTGTATGACGATCACCGTGCTATTTTGGATGCTGCATCCAATGGTCGATTCCAGAAGAATATTGATGATGACAAAGGTTGGGGAATCATAGAGGAGATGGCCACCCATTGTGCTGAAAATGGGAACCCAAGAGGAGGAATTAGAATAGTTTCTTCTGTTGATAGTGCACTTGTCGCTCAGTTGGAAGCCATGAACGCCAGGTTTGACAAGTTGGAGTTTCATAATGCGGGAGATCAACAGACGGTCCACTTGTTGACCAGACAAGAAACCGTCTCATGTGAGAGATGTGGTAGTAATGATGGTCACACTGCTGTAGACTGTCT
Organism: Silene latifolia; assembly: GCF_048544455.1. Lineage (NCBI taxonomy): Eukaryota > Viridiplantae > Streptophyta > Magnoliopsida > Caryophyllales > Caryophyllaceae > Silene > Silene latifolia. The sequence continues at coordinate 25,260,826 of NC_133537.1, read as the reverse complement.
AGCTGAGAAGGAGCAGGGTTTTGCCTTTCAAAAATATAGGCAAGGAGGCTCCTACTACAACAATCAAAATGTTGTCCATCCTAACTTGAGATGGACAATTCAAAATGTGTTGAATCCTACACCTCCACCGCAGCAGCAACAACCTTACGTGCCACCTCATAAAGCTCAACAAGGCTTTCAAAACCCTCCATCTTTCCCACCGCTGCAACAAGGTGCTTCTCCTAGTAGTATAAGTGATGTAGCTGAGTTGAAGTTGATGATTCAGTCATTGACAATCCAATTGCAGAAAAGTGACCAACAAAAAGATATATCTATTAAGTCACTTGAGTCACAAATAGCTCAACTCGCTACCAATCAAGCTTCGCGGCAGTCGGGTCATTTACCGTCCCAACCTGACAAGAACATCATGAGACAATAAATTTAATTAATCTGAGGAGTGGTCTTTCCTATGAAGGATCTAAAATGCCATCTGAAAGTGATAAATCAGACCCGGAAGTTGTAGTTCCTGATCATGAACAGTCGTCCTTTGACGAAAATATGCTGAATCCGAAGAAAGTCCTCGATCGACTGATCTCAGGTGGTCGATCGAGGGAAAAAGCTGTGGAAATTACTGGATCGAATGGTGCTTATGTTCGATCGAGTACTGTTGAAAAAGGAGCTTTCGATCGTGTGGGTAATAGTACTCGTTCGAGTGAAATTGATGAGGAAGTTACTCGATCGAAGGGAAATGATGGTCGATCGAGTAGAAATGAAGCTGATCGTGATGATTCTTTGGCAAAAAAAATGAAGGACTAGCTATTCCCATCACGGTCCCATTCCCGAGGCAATTGCAGAACAGGAAGGTTGATAAATAATTCGGTAAATTTGCCGAAATTTTAAAGAGCCTTCATGTCAACGTTCCCTTCACCGAATTTCTAAACTAGGTACCCTCTTATATGAAATTCATGAAAGAAATTTTAACTCGTAAGAGGCATATTAGTGATCATGAAATGGTAGCTTTGACTGAAGTGGGCACGACCCTAATTCAAAATAAGACACCCCCTAAATTGTCTAACCCGAGTAGCTTTTCTATTCCATGCCATATAGGGACCCACTTAATTGATAATGCTTTAAGTGATCTGGGAGCTAGTGTGAACGTCCTACCGTTGTCTCTGCTAAGAGACTCGGTTTGACAAAATTTCATTGTACTAACATGACTGTGCAGATGGCCGATCGTACTTTATCATGGCCTTTAGGTGTCTTAGAGGACATACCTGTTAGGATCGGGAAATTCTTTATTCCTGTTGATTTTGTAGTCTTGGATATCCCCGAAGACTCTTACACTCCTATTATATTAGGACGACCATTCTTATTTACCGCTCGCGCAATAATAGATGTCGGGAAAGACTCTAACTTTCCAGGTAGGTGATGAGGAGCTGATTTTCTATCAGCCCAATGTTCGTAGGACCCCTATGCAGGTTCAGCCTTGCAATGCACTACCCTCTATATACCTTAACACAGATTCTCCAATTGATAATATTGAGTCATGCGCTGCTATATTGACACCTCCGCCTCAGACTGAGAGCAATATGGAGGACCATTCTGCTGTTTTTATTGTTGCAGGTGGAGTGGACATTGAAGATCCCGTTGATAAAGGTACAATGAAAGACAAGCTCACTGATGGTAATGATGCCAAAGAGGATGCCAAAGAGAAAGGCTGGAACAAGGAAAAGAAGAAAGTAAAGGCGTATGTGGACGCAAACTATTCTTCTTCAGTTAATTCAAGTTCGTGGAGATCAAGAAGGATGGTCCGCGATGCTGAAGGGACCTCCTTCAGTCAAAAGCCTCCTGTGGGCTATTGAAGTATTTTGGAAGATAAACGGGAAGCTGTCCCGTTGTAAAAACATTTTGTAATTTCCGGTTTTGCAAGACATTTTAAATTGCGTTTTAGACATTAGCGTAGTTAATTTTAAATAGCGTAAGACCGAATATAGACTGCTTTTGTGAATTTGGTATTTTCGGGAAGCATTTTCTTTGTTTTTATGTAGGTTTGGGGAAGACATGCTACCATTGGGATGCGTGCCAAGAGAAAAACCCTCGATCGAGCACTTTTTGTGTTCGATCGAGCTAAATGCCCAGGTAATGTCTTCGATCGAGTGGTTTACTGTACTCGATCAAATTGACCATTTTCAGGAGTTCTCGATCCAGTTGTCCTGTACTCGATGTAGTAGAATTGAAGGGCCAAAGTTGTCGATCGAACAAACAACTGTTCTCGATCGAGGAGAATGCAAGAAGAAGGAAAGAATTTTCGATCGACCATTTTCAAAGCTTTCGATCGAGCAGAAGTATGAGAAAAGCTTTCGATCGAGTGGTTTTAAATCATTCGATCGAGTAACCTTCATTGATAATACACGAAGGAGTTTTATAATTCCTTAATCTATTTTCATTTCTTCTTCTTCTTTCTTACCCTTTTTCGCGATAAACCCCTTAATCAACCCCAAATCACCTTTTTTCTTCCCTTTTTACCAAATTCATTACCCAATTTCATTCATTGCAATCATTTCGACCATTGCCCTCTATTTTCCCCTTAAAATTTCGACTAATTTGCAGTCAAATCGAGGGTTAGGGTTTGCGAAAATCGGGTTTTAATCCGATTAATTTATGTTTATTTGCTGGTTTAATTGCAATTATTTGTTGGGTAATTTGTCAAGTAAGTTCTGTCCCCTTTTCTTTGTTGATAAATTGCATTTTTATGCTTGTAAATTCGAATTAGGGTTTCGAATTGGGAATTGGGGGAAAATTTCGACTTTGATCGATTGATTTTTATTAGAATTTGCTTGTGATTGATAGGATGGATAGTAGTACTATTTCCGCTACCTCTAGTTCTACTGTTTTGTCTACCTCAGAGACGGTGGTCCCTACAGCTACCACCGTAACCACCGCCACGGTTACTGCTACTGTTACTCCCGCTGCCATTGTTAGTACTGCTACCATTGCTGTCCCTATACCGGTGTCGACCCCTGCTGTGTCGACACCATCCATCACAGTTACGTCTACTGCTTTCGTATAGAGACTGCCTTCTGGCCGTGCTCCCGGGCTCGCCGCTGCAGCTCTCGCTGCTGTCGCTGCTTCAGGTTCACGGAGGGGAAGAGAAGCAGGTTCCACAACTGTTGCACGTATGGCCGCCAGGTTTGCAGCCGACACCTCACTGGATCCTCTTCCTGAGTATCCACAGGTACGTTTTATTAACCCGCTCCATCGTACTAGATTTATGCATTTGATAGACTGTGACGTCACTTTTACACGTTTCTTGTGCCGGTCATCATTGGAAAAATTGGGGATTTTTGAACCCGTGGCTGAATTACTAAACGGGATTGAGATGATGGGTCTGACCACCATGATAGAGCTGACATATGAGCAAGTGACCTTAGAACTCTTTAGTTCTTTCACTTTTTCACCCGCGACTTACAAGAACCCAGAGAGCACGTGCATCTCTTTTAGACTGTTCAACAAGACCTTCACGTGGACTTTAGCTGAGTTTGGTAGGAGGTTGGGTTTGACCAGTGACGGTCTCGGGAGCCTCCTAGGAAGCTCATGGCTTTACTTTGGCCCACTCTTGCACAAACTCCCTTTGACTTGAGACGTGTTACTCATGTTCACCTTCCCCCAGCCCGTTACTTTTTACATCTCCTAGGAGAGACGGTCTTTGGGCGCCACGAGCCTAACAACGTTAACAACGTTGAGCTGTCAATTTTAGCGAGCTAGTTGAACATTGATAGTGCTGGCCCCTTTGTCCTTAACATTTTTTATCTGACAGCCCAACATTTTAACGTTGTCGGGCAGAAGAATAAAGGCCCGATTTCCTGTGGTGGGTTAGCTACCCACATTGGTCGTCGCCTTTTCCCTGACTTTCCCTGCGGCCTTGTACATGTAGATAGGGATAATGTTATAGATATTCAGGCCATGTTGGCCATATTTTGGTTAGCTAAGGACCAACGGACTTGGAAGATTAGTGGTTCTGAGTCCGTGACCTTACCTTTTCCCGACCTACCCCGTCTTTCACCTTTGACCACTGTGTCGAGTAGGTTGCCTCCACCTCTACCTTCCTACCTCATTTCACTTGCTCCTACCGCTTCCACTAAGAAGCGGAAGAGACCTGGCACTGCTGTCAAAGAACCGGAGAGGAGTCCACACCGACTCAGGCTAGGCAGACGCCCACGCCTACACTGACCCCTATCCCTACTCCTTCTGTTGCTCAGCCGGTTCTGCCGACTAATTTTGTTGCTCCTACTCCCTTTGTGGCGCTAAGGTCATCGACTAAGGGCGTCATGATGCCCTGCTTTTGGAGATGTGCAGTCGAGTGGCTCGTATAGAGCGAGACCATGCTCTTGCCTTGTTCCCTCTATACAAGTACCACATGAGGAGAGGACGTCCCGTTCCAGACGACTGGCCACACCCTTCTTTCTACCGGTACCCGGCGGAGGGGTACCAAAAACGACGGAGAGCGAGGCGGACACAGCTGAGCAGGAGGAGAGAGCTAGAGCTGACGACAGGAGGAGACGGGAGCAGGAGCAGGAGCGTGACCCCGACTACACGGTGGTCGACGAGGATGAGGCTGACGAGTAGCTACTGGTCTACTCACTTCCCCAGTTCTCTAGCTGGTTTGGGTAAGTTCGTACATATTGTAAGTATTTTCTGCTATTATTTCTTTTTCATCTCCTATTATTTCGTTTGTTTATTTTGGTTGTAATTTTCCCGTTCCCCATTTATTCTGCTGGTGTATGCTGGAGGACAACGAGGGCGTTGTCCTTTTTGGTTTGGGGAGGGTATTGCATCCTTGATTCTGCATTTGCATTTCTTTTCATTCACGTTTACTTATTTTCTGCTTGCATTGTTTTTAATTTCAAAAATATTACGAAAAAATCATAAAATTCAAAAAAACAAATTCAAAAATATTTCACGTTTATTTTTACATTTAGGTCGAGTCGAAATGGTAGATTTCTGTGATGATATTGCACTATAGTTTGTCATTTCACTTAAGCCTTGCATCAAATTATCATTTTATTAGCTTAATTGTCATTTGCATAGTCTACGAGTTAATGTTAAAAATACAGCTGAACATATAGGCTTGACCTAATAAATTGGCAAACTACTTAAAATTTCTAAGTTTTTAGAGCTGTATAACTGGTGTCATTTATAATCGGTTCATGTAGGAATTGAGTGTCATAACATGTTCATCAATTTGAACGTTTATGAAATTCAATTTCTTTATGCATATGTACATTCGGGTTTGTGGTTGGTGTCACATGCACGGAGGTGCTTACAATTTCCCTTTCTTTCATTTTCACCCATTTAACTCCACTATTAGCCAAACTTAGCCTTTTTGACCCTTAACTACACCTAAATTAAGCCTGTCTGTCAAGCTAATTTAGTGTGTTATTATGGTATTCGGTATTTTGATACGAGTTTGGTATTATGTTGGATTGCCTGGAGTTGGTAGAAAAGGGAGTAGGAGGATGTGTATGAAAAAAGAATTGAAAAAGAGTTGAAAAATGAAAAAAAATGTGAGCAGGAAAATGAGAAAAAAAAAGAAAGAAGAAACCGTGTAAAAGAAAGAAAAAATAAAGGAAAAGAGAAGTTTGTTTGAGATGGTTTCACTCCTATATTCTATTTATATCTTTTGAGGAGTTATTGTGTTGGTTAGTGAGTTTTTTGTGCCAAATGAAGGGCACTTGTGCTTAATTTTATAATTATGGTAAAGTAGCTGAGCAATCGATCGAAGATTTTTCCTAGTCTGTCTGTTCGATCGAGTGGTTTTGGTGGTCTAAGATGGTCGATCGAGTCCCTGCTGAGCTCGATCGAAGTATGCTAATTTGGAGGTCCTTGATCGAATGTGCTTTTTGTTTGATCGAAGGATTTGGCTAGAGATTTACTCGATCGAGTGGAAAGAAATGCCTCGATCGAGAAGTTTTCTGTTTACATGGGATTTTATTCCGTGATTATCTCTAGTTAATAGTTTAGTTTATTTAATAAATATCTTCCCTATATAAGGGAAGACGTAATTAGGTTATGATTATCTTTTAATCACTCTTTAATCTCAGAAACTTTAAGCAGACATTATTTTCTCTTCCTTTGCAACGTAACTTGTTCTTATTTGCCGGATTCGCTTGTTTGTAATCTCTCTTCACTCTTTACACTTAATTTAATTCTCCTTTGCGTTCTCTTAATCTTTTGTTCTTAATCTCTGTTTTAATTATTGTTATTGCTAGTTTATGTTGTTTCATCTTTATCATATTATGTCTCTTGCTATTTCATTCATCATTGTTGTTTGTTTCATCAATAATATGAGTAGCTAAATCCCCTTATGTTAGGATTAGGGGAGCCATGGTAGTGAATAAATGAAGTTATGAATAGATTAGATGGTTGAATTGTGAGAACTGTTTTATGACAATATAATTGTAATCGTTTAGTTGAGTGCACACTTCTAAATCAGTTAATTTGGTTAAATTTTGAACTAGATCGAGAGATTGGAATGAATAGACCTGTTATGAATATTAAGACTACACTAATGAGGGCGAGAGTTAAGTTAGTTGTATCTTAGGGCAGAAAGTGGACCGAGAGGACCTTTCCCATACCCTTTTCACATTAGACCGTCTGAGCTATTTATGATTGATTTGGCTAATTACCATGGTGAACCGACTTCCTAACATTATTCTCTTTATTTGATCACACTTTATTTCTTTTTACTCTTACTGCTCTTTCCCTCTTGCCTTAATCTCATTTAGTTATTAGAAAACAAATTCAAACCATTCAGTTGTTACCGTGACGGACTTAGACTAGCAGATAAATACGATAGCCTCTCTGTGGATACGATACCCGACTTACCTCTGCTATATTTATTAGTTGAGCTAGTTGGTTTATTTTTGACAGGGTTGCGACAGCCGTGTCAGAGTTAATGGGTAAAAATTGAAGAAAAGGGAATGTAAGCACCTCCCTGCATGTGACACCAACCACTAACCCGAATGTATGCAGTCAATAAGCAATTGAGTTTCATACTTGTGCAAATTAATGTTACATGCTATGCAAGGAGTATACTACTCATAATCCTAGATGAACTTGTCATGGATAACACCAGTTTATAAGACTCTAAAACCTTGGAAATTATAAGTAGGCTGCCAAAATTTCAGGCCAAGTCTATTCGTTCAGCTAAAAGATATTTAGTTGTTGCAAGGCTTAAGTAAAAGGACTAAATGCAATGCATTTTCATCATTGAAATCTACCGTTCCGACTCAACCTAAATGCAAAAATAAACGTGAATTTTTTTTGATTTTCCGAATTTTTGTAATTTTTTTGAATTTTTGAATTTGTTTAAAATAAAAACAATGCAAACTAAAATGCAATAAACGTGAATGCAAAATAAATGCAAATGCAGACTCAAAGTGTGCATTACCCTCCCCAAACCAAAACGGACAATGCCCTCATTGTCCTCCAGCATACACCATCAGAATAATAGGGAAAGGGAAAATACAACACGAATGCAAAATAAATGAAATAAAACTAAGGGAGATGAAAAAGATGAAAGGCAAAAATACTTACAATGATAACTTCCCCAAACCAGCCAGCAACTCGGGAAGTGAGTAGCCAACAACTACTCGTCAGCACCCTCCTCGTCAGCCACCTGAAAGGTAGGGTCCTCCTCCTCCTCACCCCTCCTCCTAGAACGGCCTTCAACAGCAAGGTCGGCTCTAATCCTCTCCTCTCTCTCGGTCGTGTCCTCCTCACTCTTAGGCTGAGGGTACCCCTCCTCCGGGTACCGGTAAAAGGAAGGATGTGGCCACCCATCTGGCACCGGACGACCTCGACGCATGTGATACTCGTAAAGAGGGAATAAGGCTAGAGCCTGATCCTGCTCCATCCGAGCTACTCTCCTGCATATATCCAAAAGCAGAGCATCACGACGCTCTTCGTCCATGACCTCAAGCACCTCAAAAAAATAGGAGGTGGAATAAAATTAGTCGGTAAAGTCAGCTGAGAGGTAGAGGGTGTAGGTGTAGGCTTGGGCGTGGGCGTGGACGCGTGTGTGAGCCCAGCATGTGTAGGTCCAGAACCCTCTCCGACTTTCCTAACAACAGGGGAAGCCCTCTTCCGCTTCCTAGAAACGGTAGGAGAGAAGTCAAGGAGGTAAGAAGGTGGAGGTGGTGGTAATCTACCCGTCACAGTAGTCAAAGGTGAAAGACGGGGTAGAGAGGGTGAAGGTAAAGTCACGGAAGGAGAAGTGCCTATCTTCCACGTCCTATGGTCAGAGGCAAGCCAGTTCATTGAAGACAAAACAGAAATGTCAATAACATTATCCTTATCAAAATATTTAAGACCACGGGGAAAGTAAGGGAAAAGACGGCGGGCGATGCGAGTCACTAGTCCACCAGACGCTATCGTACCCGCTACTTTTAACCCGATAGTGTTAAAATGCTGAGCTGTCAAGTAAGCAATGTTAAAAACAAAAGGGGTACTGCTGTCAATGTTCAGGAACCCAACTATAATGGACAACTCAGTATTATTAACATTGTTAGGCTCATGACGCACAAAAATAGTTTCTCCAAGCAGATGGAGAAAGTAGCGGTCAGGGGGTAGATGGACGTGGGCACATGACGTTGACAATAGGCAATGTGTGAAAGTGTAGCCCAAAGCTGACGCGCAAGCTTCCTAGGAGGCTCAAGGCAGCCATCACTAACTAGACCTAAAAGTTCGCCGAACTCAGCTAAAGTCTAGGAAAAGGTAGTGTTAAACAGTCGGAAAGTGATGCAAGTGCTCCCATGTGTTAGAATTTTAATCTCATTATATAACATATTCATATATGTGATATTTTAATTTAGTCATAAAATTAAAAACTAGATCTTATGCATGCAAACTTAAATAAGAATAGAGAAGAAATTGTCTTTCTTACTATGGAATTTCGGATTAAAGGGCACAAGTAAGATGTCCTTCCTACTTGTTCTTGAGCTTTCCATATATGGATGAACAAAGATTCAAGCTTAGAATCTCTCCCAAAGATGAATACCCAAGATAATCTCTTAAAAGACTAATATTATTAGAACTAGAATAATATTAATCTTACTAAAATGACCCAAAATATTATTTTGGTCTCTTGTAATTTCGACCAAGAGAGGAAGGTTTTGAAGATTTTATTTCTCTAATTTTTCATAAGAGATAGAGAGAGTTTTTATAATTTCTTACACACTAGAAATTATGTTGTGTAGAAGTGAATAATTAGAGGAAAAACAATTGGCATTTTAGACCCCCAAAAACCAGTTGGCATAGGGAGAGTAGAGCCAATGCATGAGCTTGTTATTCTACCCAAGAAAGAATAGGTATGCATGGCTATATTAGGTTGCAATCATCATGCTTTCCATTTAAACATAATTAACATAATTTAAACCTAATACTCCCTCGCTTTTTCGGCACTTACATAAAATGGGAGGTCCATTTTATATTTGTCATTTGTCAATTGTCACATGTTACTAGTCATGTGAAATTGTCATGTATTTTTAACATATTAAAAATGAACGTATTAATAAAAATACGTCATGTACAAAATCGACTTAGTAATTCATAATTACTTGTACCAAAATGGTTTACCAATTATAAATCACAACGTCTTGTATTTATAATAAATTATTCATTCAGTTTCAATTGTTTCGTAAACAATAATTTTATCTAAGTAATAAAACAATTTGATTACTTAGACCGTATCTTATTTAATCGAATTACAATAAGATAAGTCAATAATACTCACAAAATCGTCCGTCAATTTTAAGAAATTTAATTAACCCGTATCGACATACGATCAATTAAATAATCAATTAAGAGTGTTACCCTTTAGGTATGACCTAAGGGGATCAACTGATCACCACCGTCGCACGATAGTAATGTCAAACTCTAGTCAGCCAATCATTACCGATATGTGTAGACCAGTTGACTGTAAAATATTACATCCCACAAGTATTCTTAAAATGAGATTTAAACATGTGATCATCATGATCGACAGTTGTGATCGCATTATTGTCGGAGGATACATATTCCAACAATCTCCCACTTGTCCTCGACAAGTGTGCGTGACCAATTCTCTTGTCCTATTACTATCTCCCACTCAATGCAAGGTGTCTTTCAGGTCGTACTTGCAAGTGATCATATCGAGAGTGGTTTCCTCGATCTGGAGAATACCTGATTGACCGGAATTATCTACCATAGATACCTTCCGAGCGTGGCCACGTATTTCCAGTTCATTACTCCTCGAGTGGCCTTGAGATATTGTTATAACCCTGACAAGGGGTGAACAATTCCTAACGCACTTATTCCCTTCGACTAGCCACAACCATCATAACCCAAAATATGCCCATTTGACCCCATTTACGAAGGTCGTAGTAACATAAATCAAAGTTAATCTGAACTCGTGCCACCTTAGGCGAATGCAGGTCTTTAGTCAAAAGAATCGACTCATTAGAATACTATAGTAGCTCTCGCCACGAACAGGCTATATAAATTTGCCAGAACTCTATAAGCGGTCATAAGGCCCGACAAAGTGTTCCTAACAGTCTGCCTATGTGATCGACTAGTTATCTCACATGACTCCATGGCACTTGAACTTGCCATCAATCGCATCACACTCTAGTCAATTCGAGACGTCACCTCATGTAAGTGACTATGGGCGAATACAATGTTAATCCGTGTTCACTTTAACGGGGTTCAATTGTCTCTACAACCCGTTTGGATGTAACAAAGTATAAGGTGAGTTAATAATAACTCAAACGACAAATGTGGACATCATATTCGGGTAGTCAATACCATATTACTACTTTGTGATGTATATAAGTGTGAAAACACTTGTTGATTGCAATAAAAGTTTAACATACCATGTGTCCATGTGTTCATACCTTTCGTATTGCACTTTCCTTTATATTCATGTTATTGTTGGAGTTAGTGTCGTCCACAATAGTGCGTTAACATAATAAATCTCATTTATGGAATATCATCAGATATTTAATTATTTGATCCTCGTCAGTTGATTAACGTAAATCGATAACGGTTGGCTGACTAGAGTTTGACGTTATTGTCGTGAGACGGCGGTGATCAACTGACCCCTTTCGGTCACACCTAAAGGAACGAACCCCAATAGACAACTAATTAATTGTATGAGATACAATTTATTTAGTCCCTTGATTTGTAGACTAAAAAGTTAGTCGATTATTTTTAGAGAGATTTCGAGTTGCGAACTCGAGGAGCGGCAGTTATTATTGAATTATGCGATAATTAAATAATAAGTTTTGGGAAATGGGTTTTAGTTAATTAACTGTTAATTTACTAAAATTTTACTAATTGATTAATGTGATTAATATTAGTACGTAAATAATATGTGTAGTGGTACACGTATATTTACGGAGTGAATTGGACGAATTATTTATGGAAGTATTTAAACATGATACGATGTTAAAATAAAAATTACACGGATTTGTGCGACAAATATAAGAACCAACTTGGACCCGTAAATGGTCAAGTGGACCGTGTAAAATAAGAGTAGTGGATTACTCACATAATCATTTCACCTTATTTTGTATACTACCATAATTTATCTTATGTAGCATTTTGCATGTGATGTAAAATAAACACATAAGACAAAATTTCTCCACTCCCTCACTCCACCTCCACCCGCCACTTCCCTTCCTATATACTCCATCTATTGTTCACATTTTACACTATCTCACTTCTACACTCTACATTCTTGCATGTGAACAATTTTTCTTCCATCTCTCTAAAATAATAATTAATCACTACTAAGTTGTTAGTATACATACATTAATATTTACTAAGAAAGTTAGTAAAATTAAAATATTATCAAGGGTATAAAATTAACAAGTTACTAGTCAATACTTGTTATTATTATTGGGTTAGTTCTTGGGTGCAACAAGAAGGAGATCTTCTTATTGAAGATTTGCAAGGAGGATCTTCCATTTGGTTTAAGCTCAAGAACAAGCTAGTAAGGTGAACTAGCTTGTGCCCTTTTTACCACAAATTCAATGTAAGAAAATTGTTTTTCCTTATACTTTCTTTTTATGCTTTCATATTATCATGCATGTTACATAGATCACCTAAATAACAATTTATGAGATAAATTAATTTTATTAGAGAGTCTAATATGGATCTATGATCTTTCAAGTGATATCAGAGGTTAGGCTTGTAATTTGCATGTTGAATTTAAGCATTTTAATGAATTATGTGATAATTTATAAAAACTCAAAAATTGTGTTAGAAGAGGTTTTAGCACGAAATTTTTGGGACATGCATACCTACTGATCTCAAAAGGTTTGTGGAATTTTTTGGTGATTTTTGATGTTATTTTGCTATTTTTAATGTTTTTTGGTAGAAACCCGAGTCAAAATGCCGTATTTTAGTTAAAAATTGACTAAAATTAGTTAAAATTTGATTTGGTACATGGATTTTTTTATGGTAGTTCATGCATGTTTTCTACTGATTGTATGCAAAAAGTTGAAGGTTGCTTCGAATTTGTTGCATGTTTATTGATTTTTGAGTTAAAAGTCGATAAAAGTCAAATTAATTATTCATAATTTTGAAACTTTTGATTCTGCCCATGATAAATTTATGTACATTTAAGAATATTATTTAAATGTCAAAAATTATTTTTCATGTGTGTTTTCACTTTGTTTTGATATTTATTGGTTTTAGTGGTTAAAAACCGATAAATATCGATCTTTTTCTTCACAAAATTTATCCGGAATTTTTGGGCAATTTTTCTGACTTTTTGGTATTCTTGGGAGTGTTCCAGAATACTAAAAATTTTTGTTTCAATTTTTTGGGTAATGTTTCAATTATTTTGGATTTTTACTTAAATATTATGATTTTATCGATTAAATTAGCAAATTATCACCAAATCAAACTAATAATTCAAAAAATTAGTGAGGACTAATTTTGAGGTTCAAAACAGTTTGGACAATTAGTTTGGACTTAAATGAGATTTAAGAGTTAATTATTGATTTTTACATGTTAAAAATCGATTAAATCCACAAAAACCGAGATGGATACCAATGAATGATAGATAGGGCGATTTTGGCATCATTTTTACAGCATTTTCAGTATATTTATTTAAGTTGAATGAATTATTGTCATTTATTTAAAGTATTTATCTTATTGTACCTAGTATGGTCTAGTTAAGTTTAATCGTTATTACCCGAAATGAATGGGAATATCGATTTGTTTGTAATTAAATACGATCTCATATCGTCGGTTTGTAATTAATTAATAGTTTTATTTTATTTTATTAATTAATGTATAATAGGAATAGCTATGTAATTCATTTGTAATAGTTATTTTTACCGGCGTTTCCAAAAGACGGATTACAACGAGACGGAGTCTATTTTTGGAAGGTGTTCCAAATCACATAACCAACGAATTGTGGTGGATAATATAACTTGCACTGGTCAAGTGTTCTACCAACTCGCAATGCACTAGGTATACGTTTTGTAGGGTCTTGCAACAATTGTCAAGACAATTAGCCTAGCACTTCTCATAAGTCCTAGCATATTAGAAAATACTAGTTTGAGTAACTTCTTACTATAACTAAGTATCTTTCAAACTTCTTATTTCTCTTTAAGCTTAATTAGCTTAGGATCTTCATAAATCTTTACGCGTTTTCGAACTTCAATATGTGCAACTTCTTGTCACATAACAGAGTGTTCTGTCAAACACTAGAATAGCTCATTAGTTCTCCTCGAGAATTCATGACGATTCTTCTATGGCTTACCAATGAGTCATCATGCTCTTAAGCATATGATTCATTATTGGACATGTGCATGATTATTGTAATGGCGGAAACATTAGTAATATTTAATCATGTGATCAACCATTCTTAGGTTCATTGAATGACCATGACTGCTTATGGTAATTCCATTTTCATCGATATGAATAACCTATGTTTCTCGTTGATTTGATGTGTATATCTCAATACTTATCTAACATCCCATGATGTGATTGGATTCATCACAGTCCATTTTCATCCAGAATTGAAAACTCAAATACTTCTTTGTGAAGATAGTACTAGCTCGTCATTCTCAATGAGTAATGAGTTATAAATTTTACAAGATGATTGCTCCCACTAAATTTCATGTCTTCACATGATAATTTCAAACTCCCACTCAATTCCACATATTTCGTAATTGAGTACCCAATCGAAACATTTCAAGAATTGAAATACATTTTGCTTTGCCAAGTTATTAAGATTAAAACCATATATGTTCCCAGCATATCCTTTCAAAATACCTATTTGAAAAGGTTTCAGTCTTAAACTTATGGAAAGAGATTTTATCCTCTAACTCATTCATTTTTATAATTAGGCGTAGCAATGTCATTATTTAAAAGTGAAATTCCATTTAATACACGTCCTTCTCAAAATACCCTTTTTCGGAAGGAGGTTTAACCATTTCATTTTCATAATGAGGCTAAGTAATGACACTAGCGTGGTTAACAATTAACTTAGCTTTTGTAGATATCGGCATATCTTCCTTTGCAGCTTTTAATCATAAATCTCATTTATATTCGAAGATGCAACTCTGTTTCATTTAGGCTCTTAAGTAAATATCATTATTGAAACTCTATTTATATCTAGGTCATAAACTAGCAAAATCTCTTGTTGAGACTTTTTTTTAGTCATCTTCTTACAAAACTTTCTTTCAAAACTTTCTTTTGGTCTCCTCGTGTAGTTATCTTAAGAACATATTCTTTTGATTACTTTACTTGGTCTCTTTTGTCATGTAGATCTCATCCATTCGAGACCATAGATCTCTTCTATTCGTGTATACTATCTATTTAGGTATACAAATCATTCTTTCTTTCGTAGATCTCATTTACTCAAGTATACAAATTATTCTTTGTATTCTTTGTGTCTTCATTTTTCTCCCACTCTATCTTTAGAATAAATACACTAGATATTCAAAGATAGCTTATGAGACACAAATAATGATTTTGAAGTAGAAGGAGGACTATCTCATAGATTGACTAATAGATTTTAGATTTGATGAGTGTACTTGGTAGTTGACATTCCTTTAGAAGAGTTCATAAAAGAAAGGATAGTCATTTACCTACTGGAGTGATCTTTCCAGCTTTGATGTCACCAAGATACTTGGAACAATTCCTTTTCCAATGTCCAACACCATTACAATAATGGCATTTGTCAAGAGGACCCTTCTTGGTCTTGGAAGTGCTAGCTTCAAAAGTCTTAGCCTTGGTGGACATGGGAGTTTGCCTCTTACCCCTTTTCCCATTCTTTTTGAACTTCCCTTTGCTCTTAGTGCTTATATTAAGCACGTCCTTAGGTGGGTTAACATTTAACCCCATGTCTCTTTCGGCTTGCACAAGTAACTTGTGCAACTCTTCAAGAGACACGTCCTTGTCTTGCATGTTAAAATTCACCCGGAATTGAACATACGCTTTGACTTTGGATAAGGAGTGTAGAATCCTATCTACAATGAGCTCTTTGGGGATTTCAACTTTTTGAATCTTCAAAGTCTCGACTAGCTCCAACAATTTGAGCACGTGAGGGCTAACCTTTTGGCCCTCCTTAAAATCGAGATCAAAAAATGCCGAGGCCGCCTCATATTGGACGATCCCCGGAGCTTGCGAAAACATTGTCATAAGTTTGGAATAGATTTCATAAGCGGTGCCCATTTTAAAGGCTCTCCTTTGGAGATCCGCCTCCATAGCAAAAATCAACACATTTTTCATAGCGGCGGACTCTTTGTGGTAAGCCTCATATGCTTCCCTAGTGGCGGCACTCGACCTAGCATTAGGTTCGGGTGGAGAGGCCTCGGTGAGGTAACGAAGCTTGTCGTCACCTTGGGCGGCTAATTTGAGTTGGGCATCCCAATCGGAGAAATTTGACCCATTCTTTTCAAGTTTACAACGATCCATGAAGGATCGGAGCCATGAAACATTAGTGAGAGGTGCGGCGTTGGTGTTTGGTGCGACCATTTGTTATGAGAAATAAAGGTGGTCTACAAAATAAAATAGAAGGAATAAAACATTTGTCGTTTTTAAAATAATAATAATAATACTCGTAAATTTTAATTTAAAAAAGTTTTATAGCATTTATCTAGTGACCTCTACCCAACTTGATAAATGATTCCAAGATCCAAATTCATATTAACTTGGGCACACGGTAGGGTCGATTCATCCCTTATCAATATAACTCGGTGGATTAACGCTTTAATCGATTCTACTTTTAGAACTCTTGGTCGATAAAATTACATTAATATTTATCTTTATCCCGGAACACATGCGACTACGGTCACGAATACTTCCGTTGAGCTCAATCCAAATTTCGAATAAATGTGTCCATGATCCAAATCCACATCAACTTGGGCACGGTAGGGCCGATTCATCCCTTATCAACATGAATTCGGTGGATAGACATTTATCACCCACTTCCCTTACGTAACAAGGTTTGTACCCCGGCAGGGCCGAGCGCACTCCCTCACGAAATAGGTTTTCATGTTTCTACTTTTTGGTAAGGCTAAGTCTCAATTGTTTATTTTAGCGAGAGGTCATGTCAATTTATTATCTATCACATTTTAAGTGAACTAAAGCGGTGAACTACGATAATTGTAATTGACACGGTCGATACACTCGATAAAATGATAATGCGTTTTAGTTATGGCGATTTAGCGATGCATGCAACATATAAATAAAATGCAAAGCATAAATAAAATCCTAGTATGGCCTTCCTAGAATAGTAAATCAAATAAACTATTACAAATTCGGAAACCAACTCCTTTGGTCCCTTGAACTTCGGTCTTGGCACGCACTTCAAGGCAACATTTTCTTTGATGGATCGCCTTCTCGAGTGGCACCGTCTTCAAGGAACTCCGGAATAAATAAATTACATAGAGAATTACATAATTTTCTATTATACATTTGTAATTAAAATAAAATAAATCTATTAAATTACAAAACGGTGATACGAGATCACAATAATTACAACCGAATCAATATTCCCATACATTTCGGGTAATATCAATTAAAACTAAGGCCATACTAAGTAAAATTACATAATTCAAAAATTACATAAAATTAAAATATGACAATCATAAATAAAATGCAGCAATATAATATGTAAGAACATGCCCAATTTTATGCTAAATCGCCTTTAAGGAGCCAATTTCATATATTAATCGGTTTTTACGGATTTGTGTGATTTAACCTTTTAAAATCACAATAATTACATAAAATCATATTTATGTACAAGTTAATTACCCTAACCTTCTTAGGACTCAAAATTAGTCTGCACTAAAATTTGACAATAATTAAACTTGACATCTTAATATTGTTCATAAATGGACCTAAAATACAAAATTATGTCATAAACTTCAAACTAAATCATAAAAATTTCAAATAATTTCAAAATTTGAAATTTAAACTCATGAACATTCTGGAAAAATACCATGACACTCATAATGTTCAAAAACTTAGGTTAAAAATTTCAAAAATTTATCGAGAAAAACAATGTTGCGGTTTATCGATTTTAACAATTATCACCATAAAAATATGAGAAAAATTATTTTTATCAACTTTTTACTTTTAGATCTGAAATATATGATAAAATGCAACATGTGACATTTTTCTTTAGTTATGAAGTATGTTTTAGCATTTTTACTAATTAAAGTCACTATTTATGTGATTTTTCATCAAAAATTCATAAATCATGCATAAAGACTTCATTATAGCCAAATATTTTACACACATCTTGTAAAATTGCATGTGACAACATGCTAAATTTCCATGACCATATTCGAAATATAACTCATATTAACCTATTTAACCATTTAAATACGATTTTAACTTGAAAAATCCATATTTCGAGCATAACAACTCATTTTATTATGAAACTTTACAGGCCATCAGTAGATAATATATTTGAAAACATATCCAAAAATCTTTGAAAAAATCGAAGTTTAGCTATTTTTAGTCCAAAAATGACATTTTTATCATAAAAATCACATTTTAATGCCAATATTATATAAAATGAACAATAAAATCCATAAATAAACCAAAATATCCTAAATAAATTTTAGGACCAGAAACTTTAACATGCAAATAAATTTCGTGATATTTCATAATAAACACAAATTTATAAGTTTTGTTTGTTAATTTTATAACTCGGAAAAAAAATAACCGATTTGCATGCAAACAACCTAAGGCTCTAGATACCACTTGTTAGAATTTTAATCTCATTATATAACATATTCATATATGTGATATTTTAATTTAGTCATAAAATTAAAAACTAGATCTTATGCATGCAAACTTAAATAAGAATAGAGAAGAAATCGTCTTTCTTACTATGGAATTTCGGATTAAAAGGCACAAGTAAGATCTCCTTCTTACTTGTTCTTGAGCTTTCCTTATATGGATGAACAAAGATTCAAGCTTAGAATCTCTCCCAAAGATGAATACCCAAGATAACCTCTTAAAAGACTAATATTATTAGAACTAGAATAATATTAATCTTACTAAAATGACCCAAAATACTATTTTGGTCTCTTGTAATTTCGGCCAAGAGTGGAAGGTTTTGGAGATTTTATTTCTCTAATTTTTCATAAGAGATAGAGAGAGTTTTTATAATTTCTTACACACTAGAAATTATGTTGTGTAGAAGTGAATAATTAGAGGAAAAACAATTGGCATTTTAGACCTCCAAAAACCGGTTGGCATAGGGAGAGTATAGCCAATGCATGAGCTTGTTATTCTACTGAAGAAAGAATAGGTATGCATGGCTATATTAGGTTGCAATCATCATGCTTTCCACTTAAACATAATTAACATAATTTAAACCTAATACGTACTCCCTCCTTTTTTTCGGCACTTACATAAAATGGGAGGTCCATTTTATATTTGTCATATGTCAATTGTCACATGTTACTAGTCATGTGAAATTGTCATGTATTTTTAACATATTAAAAATGAACGTATTAATAAAAATACGTCATGTACAAAATCGACTTAGTAATTCATAATTACTTGTACCAAAACGGTTTACCAATTATAAATCACAACGTCTTGTATTTATAATAAATTATTCATTCAGTTTCAATTGTTTCGTAAACAATAATTTTATCTAAGTAATAAAACAATTTGATTAATTAGACCGTATCTTATTTAATCGAATTACAATAAGATACGTCAATAATACTCACAAAATCGTCCGTCAATTTTAAGCAATTTAATTAACCCGTATCGACATATGATCAATTAAATAATCAATTAAGAGTGTTACCCTTTAGGTATGACCTAAGGGGATCAACTGATCACCACCGTCGCACGACAGTAATGTCAAACTCTAGTCAGCCAATCATTACCGATATGTGGACCAGTTGACTGTAAAATATTACATCCCACATGTATTCTTAAAATGAGATTTAAACATGTGATCATCATGATCGACAGTTGTGATCGCATTATTGTCGGAGGACACATATTCCAACACCATGGTCAGTCGCATAGGCCGTAGGGTGAAATTCAAAAGAGCTAAAAAACTCTAAGGTAAGTCCCCTATAAGTGAGCTTCCTCATATTGGCCAATCCTGACATTCCCGTCCCATTGAGCAGGTCAACAACGGGCGCTAAAATTCCTAGAGTCTATAGGGTAGATCGTCACATAAAACGGGTCGAGGTCATATGACATTCCACTAAATTTAAAAAACGAGTACGGTGAAACGGGGACAAAAATTTTACCTCCGGAAACTCAGGTAGAGATTCCGTAGAAGTGTCAGCAACATTCCTAACAGGGGCCCGTAGCACAGCAGCACAGGAACCCGTGCGCGTCTCGGACCGTGAACCAGCAGCAGTAACAACAGGAGCAGCGGTAGCAGTAGTAGTAACAGTGGCGGGTGTCAACACAGCAGGGGTCGACACCGTCGTAGTAACAGCTGGCGTGGTGGCAGCAGGGACCATGACCAGAGCATCTGGCGGAGTAGGAGCAGCAGCCGACAAAGCAGGCTTCTCGAGTCCGACTTCTTTACTACTCTCCATAACTATAATGAAAAGCAAGTTCCAATTAACAATCAATCAACAAAATTGAATTTCCCCAAATCAATTTTCAAAACCCTAATTTGTATAAAACTAAGGGAAAATTGTAATTAAATAACAAAGAAAGGGAAAAGGAACTTACTTGAGAGATTACCCAACAAGAATTACAATTAAAACCGAAGAAAACTACAAACAATCAAATTAGTTCGATTTTCCGCAACCCTAACTCGAAAATCCCCAAATAAATCGAGAATTTGATGATGCAAATAAGGGTAAGATGGTTTAATTGATACTTAAAATGTATTTGGGTAAATTGATTGGTAAAATTTGGGGAAGAAATTGGGGATTTAGGTTGAGGGATTAAGGGAGTCGAAGGGAATTGAGGGAAATTGAAACAAGCAAATGAACATAGAGTGAGGGAAAAAGAAATTCCCTCGTCTAATAACCGTTTGAACAGCTCGATCGAGTAATTTGGAGTTGCTCGATCGGGAATATTCCTCCTCCATTTGCTCGATCGAGTGACTTGACTACTCGATCGAGAACCTCTTAATTATTCTTGCTCGATCGAGTGTTTGGAACAGCTCGATCGAGAACTTTTGCTTAGGCATTTGCTCGATCGAGCACATAAAGTGGTCGATCGAGGGCTTCTTTCTTGGCACGCTTCCCAATTATTAGAATTTCTCCCAAAACCTGCTATATACGCAAAAATACTTCCCGTAAAATACTAAAATAAAATTACACAGTCAAAATTCGTCCTAAGCTAATTAAATCTATCTAAACTAATACTAAAGTCTATAGCTAATAACTAATTAAATGTCTATAGAAAATTCAAATTACAAAATTTTTACAAACGGGATAGCATCCCGTATCATCCTTTGAAGCAATTAAATAGCCCAAAGCTGGGCTTCTGGCTCGATGAGGTCCCTTCAGCATTAGTGACCTCCGTCTTCAATTTCTAAACAACTGAGCCATCGGAAGGGGAATATCACATCTCGTAATCTACAACCTTCCTCTTTGCTTTATCAGGCGTCTTCTTCTCATGGCCCCCATGATCTTTAACGCCAGCAGTGCTAGGTTCCAATTGCAATGCACCAAGTTCGGCAACGGGATCTCCACTATCCATTCCGTCAAGTCCTGCAAAAGCAAAAACATCATGATGGTCCTCCAATTCGCTCCCAGACTGAGGCGGAGGTGTCATAACATCAGTGTATAACTCAATATTAGCACTAGAGAGATCTTCGTTGGGGTCTATAGAGGGAATAGCGTTACAGGGCATGACTTGCATGGGCGCCCTGCGAACACTGGACTGGGTGAATGTCAAATCCTCCCCACCCACCTGAAAGGTTAAAGTCTTAGCCCGACATCAATTATTGCATGAGCAGTATGCAAAAATGGTATTCCAAAAATAATGGGAGTGTATGAGTCCTCGGGTATGTCTAAGACTACAAAATCAACAGGAATAAAGAATTTCCCGATCCTAACAGGGATGTCCTCTAATACTCCTAACCGCCGTGATAATGAGCGATCAGCCATCTGTACGGTCGTGTTTGTGCATTGAAATTTTGTCAAACCAAGTCTCTTTGTAAGAGACAGAGGTAAGACGCTTACGCTAGCTCCTTAATCACAAAGTGCATTATCGATCAAGTGAGTCCCAATATGACAGGGAATTGAGAAACTACCCGGGTCAGCTAATTTCGGTGGAGTCTTATTCTGAAGAAGTGCGGAGCACTCCTCAGTCAAAGCCACCATATCGACTTCATCTACATTCCTCTTAGGTAAGAGAATTTCTTTCATGAACTTTGAGTAAGAGGGTACCTGGGTCAGTAACTCGGCAAACGACACGTTAAATTTAAGACTTCGCAAAAGATCGACAAATCTTCCAAATTGTTGTTCCGTCTTTGTCCTCCGTAGCCTCCCTGGAAATGAAACTTGGGGCTTATAGGAATTATCCTTATTTGTATATTTATCGTCCAAATTAGATTTAGACGACAAATTATCATCCTCAGCATTAAAGTTACTCGATCGAGCAACATCACTTCTTGATCGAGAGGTTCTCTCAGAAATTTTGCTCGATCGAGCAGTTTGGGACGCTCGATCGAGAGGCCTGTTTTTCTCAGTGCTCGATCGATCACTTTTATCCCCTCGATCGAGCACTTCTTCAGTAGATTTGCTCGATCGACCATCAGATACCGGTCGATCGAGTACACTAGGTGAATCCGTTACTTTTTCGTCAAAATACGTCTTCTCATGAACAATAGCTTCAACCTTCGACTCTGAAAATTCAGCATTCTCCTTTGTTATTTCTGGTCCCTCATAGGAAAGACCACTCCTTAAACTGCTCAAATTTACCGTCTCATATGGTTTCTTGTCAGGTTGTGACGGTAATTGGCCCGGTTGTCTTGAAGCTTGCTTAGTAGCCAATTGAGTTAACTGGGACTCAAACAATTTGATAGAAGCATCCTTTGCTTGGTCATTTTTCTGCATTTAAAGTGCAAGTGATTGCACCAGTGACTTCAACTCAGCTATGTTATTATTACCATTAGAAGAGGCACCTTGCTGATGCGACGGTGGGAAAGAAGGAGGCTTGTGAAAGCCTTGTTGTTAATTTCGATGAGGTGGAACATAGGTTTGTTGTTGCTGTGGTGGAGGTGTAGGATTCAACACATTCTGGCTAGACCACCTCAAATTGGGATGAACTCCAGCTTGGTTGTTAAAATAATAGCCTCCTTGCCTAAATTGTTGAAAAGCATAGACTTGCTCTTTCTCAGTTAAACACTCCACTGCATTATAGCCATCAGTACCACATCTCTCACATGAGACGGTCTCTTGTCTAGATAACAAGTGAACCGTCTATTGATTTTCTGCAGCATGCAATTCTAACTTATCAAATCTTGCATTCATGGCTTCCAGTTGAGCCATAAGTGCACTATTGTCTCCAGCAACTGTTCTAGTACCACTCCTTGGATTCCCCTATTCAGCACAATGGGTAGCCATCTCCTCTTTAATGTGCCAGCCCTTATCATCGTTGATATTCTTCTGAAATCTTCCATTGGCTGCAGCATCTAAAACAGCACGATGGTCATCATATAACCCATTTTAGAACTGGTTGCACAAAAACCACTGGCCAAACCCATGATGTGGGACAGACCTAACCAGCTTCTTGAACCTATTCCATGCTTCATACAAGTTCTCAGTCGGATTCTGTTTAAAACTTGTAATCTTCCCTCGCAATGCATTAGTTCTCTGCGGAGGGTAGTATTTCTTATAAAAGGCAAGAGCTAGGGTATCTCAATCAGTAATATCTGCTGTAGTCCTATTCAAGTCAGTCAACCACTCCCGGGCTCCATCAGTAAGAGAAAAAGGAAACAGGACTTCCTTAATCTTCTCTTGGGTCACTCCCTTAGTAGCAGATATAGTAGAACAATAATCTACGAAGATCTCTAAATGCTTCCTCGGATCCTCACCAGCTACTCCTCTAAACAGGTTTCTCTCCACCAGATTAATATAAGAGGGATGAATATCAAAGGTACTCCCCTCATCAGTTGAAAGCTTAAAACCCTTAGGAATAGAATCAACTGTCGGCTCAGAATGACTAGCAATGTTAGGCATCTTCGCAGGTTTAGTAACGGCTGCAGAAATAGAATTGTCTTCCTCTAAAATTTGAGCTTTGCAAAAGTAAAATTTTCTAGAACTGGTTCAAGAGTACTCAAGTCTTCCTCTCGACGAATCTCCCTCAATAAGTTTTGTCTACGGCAAAATGTCCTCTCTGGTTCAGGATCAGTTGGTACTAACTCTGACCTGTTGGACCTGGGCATAAACAAAACTAAGAGAAAAGAATAAGAACTGTCTCAAGGAATTGAAAATCCCTTGAGACTTAAACAAACTAGAATAAGACAAGTAAATAAAATTGTTGCCTCCCCGGCAACGGCGCCAAAATTTGACACGGATGTCGCAACCTATCAAAAATAAAACATAACCGGCCTAAACTTATGCAGTAGAGGTAAGCAAGGTATCGTATCCACAGGGAGGCGGTCACTATCTACTCGTATTAAGTCTGTCTACGGTCACAAAATGGGGGTGGTTGGTTGATTTGTTTTAACTAAACTAATGAACTGAATTAAAAGCAATAAAAGAAATGACAATCAAAATTGGCAAGAGTGAAATAGAATGTGATCAAATAAAGAGAAGGATGCTAGGATGTCGGTTCACCATGATATTACGCAAATCAGTTAAAGGTAAGGTCAGTCTGTCTGATGTGAGAAGGATAGTGGAAATGACCTTCCGGTCCGCTATCCACCCTAGATTCTTCCTAAATAGCTTCCACTCTGATTAGGGTAGTCTATTGTTCATAACAGGTCTGTTCATTCCAATCTTCCGATCTAGGTCTGAATTTAACTAGGTTAATTAATATAGTCGCGTGCACTAAACCAAGTAATCACTGTTATATTGCTACAAGACAATTCTCACATTAAAACCTCCTAAACTAATTATCGCTTCATTGTTTTACTATCATGGCTCCCCTAATCCCAGCAATTAGGAATTTATCTAACCATAACAATAATAAAACTGATAACGATAGATAAAACTATATTAAACATGGTATAAAGATGAAATAATAGAAATTGCATAAACTAAGTATAAATTCTAATACGCTAACAACAATTAAGAGACAAGAGAATTAAATGTTGCCAGAAAGAATTAAAACTATGAATTAAAGAGTGAAAGGAATTACACAAATCGAATTCTGAGAAATAGCGAAGCAACATTGAACGAGAGTAATGAATAATGAATGCTTAAGTTATGAAATTAATGACTGATTAAAAGATTAATGAAAGATCCCTAAACCAAATTAAGTCTCTCCTATCTATAGGAAAGATATTTAATAACCTAAATACGATAACTAAGATATTAAGTAAATAAGGTTTACGCAGTAGAATCTTGCGTCAGATAACAAAGTGTTCGATCGAGCACATTTAAAATTCTCGATCGATAAATTTCCAGCCAAAACCTCTCGATCGAGTATAAAATCTACTCGATCGAGGAACACCATAAATCTGTAATACTACGGTTTTCTATGTCTACGGGTACTCTATCGAGTGGGACTTACTCTGTTGAGTAAGTATGTTTTTATATGAAACAGTAGGCTACCTGATGGGTACTCGACCGAGTATGTTGGGAACTCGATCGAGTAAGGGTCACTCGATCGAGTAAGTGACTTACTCGATCGAGTAAGTTGGTATTACGGGCTGTTTTAGCCGGGTTTTGTTAATAACGCGTGATTAATATTTAAGGGTTCTGTCATTCTTCTTAATCACTTTTCACTTTCTAAAACCTTTCGAAGATAGAAAAAGAGATACGTTGCATTGCTCTTTGCGCTGTTAACAAATCCCATGGGCTAGGTTCGTCGGAATGTATTGTTCTTAACGCCGTTGAGTTCGTCGTGTTAAAGTTAAGATTATTGTATAATTTTTATACTGTTTCATTGAGTTTGTATAAAACCCTAATTGGGTAGATTAGGGGTTTGGGAGTATTATGTTGTTTAGAGGATGATTGTATGATTATATGTGGTTATAGGAGGAGATTTCGTAGAGGAGCATTTTTTATTAGCTGCTTGTGACGGTCTTGTGGTTGCTATTCCAGGTAGGGTTTCCATACTCGATTATTGATTACATAATGTTGCGTATTGTTGTTGATTCATATCATCTTGGAATTGGAATTGGTGATTGTTGATTGTATAGTTGGTTGTGATTGTTTGTCTGTGGTTCACGAGGTGCGCCCTCGACTGAGTGGAGTCACTTGCGGGAGTCGCTTCACGCCCTTGATTCGCCTATGTGGAACCGGCCACAGAAGGGGATGTGCACATTAAGGAACATGGGTTATCGCTCGGATGAGATGAGCGGGGCTTAGGTGGGAACAACTGCAGTCCCCCACTGGCAGTGTGGAATACTTGTTGCGACGGGTATTCTGGCAGGACTACACACTTTAGTTTGTAGTCAGATGTATGGAGTTATGTGGAGAATTGGATGATTGTGTACTTTATCTTTTGGATTGTTTTTGTGTAATCAGTAACTGACCTCGTTTAAATGTTTTGAAAACTGTGGTGATCCATTCGGGGATGGTGAGCAGTAATTGAGCAGGTATGAGATGATGCGCATGGGATAGCTGGGTTGAGTTGCCACGAGATGTCTAGAAGTCTTCCGCTGTGTCTTAAACATTTATTTTTTTCATTTGAATTAGGTTTTGGGAACAGTTGTATTTCTTTTAACAGTTTTGGTTTTGGACTTGTATCGCTTTAATTATATTTAATAAAGTACTTTTCGTTATTGTCTATTTGATATACATTGCCTCGGGTAACCGAGATGGTAGCACTTCCATGCCTTAAGTGGTCCTGGTAAGGCACTTGGAGTATGGGGGTGTTACAAAGTGGTATCCGAGCGACGATTTTGGAACCTGTAACTAATGAACCTAATGAATCTAGGGAGTCAAAATAAATGAACCCGGGTAGGAGTTGTTAAGAGTTAATGCAAAGACTTGGGAGACGTCCTAAAGTCGCGATCTCGCCCTACAACTTTGAACCGGTCACTATGGGGTGTGTCTTAGGGTCGCTATGTGTTTATTTAAGTTATGTTGCATATATAAGTTGGAATGTGTTGTATGAATCAGTGGATGAATGCATGTGGAGGGTGGAGAATGTGGCGGCGTAAAGGTGAGTAAGTAACATGATATATGTGATGATATGGAGACGGAATTGCATGATGATTGATTTCAAATGTGGCTTAATAGAAACATGTAGAATAGGATGTTGTTTGTGGTATATATACTATTCATATCGTTTTATATATATAACTGTTGTGGAAAGTAGTTGAGTTGAGCATGCAGGTAGTATACGAATCAGCATGACTCGATTAAGTGGGGGGGCACTCGATCGAGTAGGTGAGGGACTCGATCGAGTGGGTGTGACTCGGTATAGTGGAGTGTATATCGTTTCTGGACAGTGTGCTGTTTTTGGGCACTCGATCGAGTAAGTAGGGGGACTCGATCAAGCGAGGTCAACTCGATCGATTAAGTATAGGGCTCGATCGAGTGAGTTTTTGATGCATCCTGGTCAGGTTCTGGAGTCGAGGCACTAGATCGAGTAAGTTCTGCTCAGGTCGTTTACGTGTTTAAGTTATGAGATGTGTGTTTATGTTTACCTCCTCTCTTATATAGTTCAAAGATGTCGCCGAAGAGAACCACGTTATATGCTAGGGCTGAGATGATAAGTATTGATGAGATAGCTAAGATGCTAGAGCATCAAGACGCGCTTACAGATGCCTTAAAGAAGTTTGGGAAGGATAAGGAGGCTGGGGTGGATTTTGCTAAGATGAGCATCAACATCGCTCGTTTCAACCCAAAAGAGTATATGGTGTTTTAGCAGGATTTTCCCTGAAAGGATCCGGCTTGATTATTGAGTAATAAGGGTATCTATTTCAATAAATTTAGAATAATAGTTTGAGTAAATAACAAGGAAATATTAAGTATAAATAATATCGTTTGTATTACTTTGATAAGCTGAACACAAACTCGTGTATACAACTGAATATCGAGGAAAGAGTAAGAGATAAATTATAAATAATTGATGAAAAAATCATATATCCTTTACAATTGTTAGATCATGCTATTTATACTTCTTCAGATGCTCACGTTGCATTCAACCTCAACATTCCCCTTGATCGTTGGAGTTGTTAGCTGGAAAATAGGGCACATTCCCTACTAATACGGTTGACCCGTTCTTCTTCAACAAACCGTTGTTCTTTTCCTCTTGCACGTTCTGATTTGCTAAGATTATATACTCTTTGTAGTTGGACTTGGTCTTCCATAAGAGTAGGAGGTGGTTATTTGTTCATATAACTGTATTTCTTGTTTGTCAATTTAATCCAGCCTGCTTGAGTGTCCTGTCAGGCTATTCTGTACTTACCATCAGACTTTTCTTCTAGGATTTAGTAGCTTGCTTATCTTGTGGTACTCTTCATCTGCCAAATAGTAATTAGATTTGTCCGGTCCCTGGTTGCCCCAATCAGCCTAATAAGGTCAGGCTAATTTGAAGTCCGACCAGGCTAAATTGGGCCTAACAATTGCCCCTTGACATTTTACTCGTGCTGGATCAGGCCAGGGGTGAGATGTCAATTTTACCGGGTTAAACAATAAAAAGAATTATATTTACTCAATGACTCTTAGACTCCTTGTGACCGTTAATCACTGCAACGGCTAACTACATGATGTCATGCTGATAGTTTTGTGTTTTCTAGGGTTTTTGCACCGTTACTCTTCTTCTATAAATACGGTAATTGCGATGAGTTTATTTTTCACCAAAATTCTTCCACTTTTCTTGCTAAATCTTCTCTAAAATTCTTCCCTATTTCCCAGGAATTCCAGTCTGCTAACTATAATTTCTCATTAAGTAACATTAATTTATCACGATAAATAAAACAATAAAGGATATGGGAGCCAAAAAGCGTCCCCGCTTCCCGCAAAGTCATGGGCCGAGCCTGAACCCACGTACGTCCATGAGGAGGAGGTGGTTGAAGTTGATCCTCCCGCCGAGCTATAGCTTTTAAATATCAAGATTCTATCTTTTCTCGCCTTCAATCCTCGGATTCCTATTTTCCTGAGGAAAACTTATTGAAAACAAACTATGATGGGGTTTTAAGGAGAAAAATTGATTCCCGACTTACCGAGGTCCGGATTCCTGCGTTTTGTCCAAACGAGCTAATCGGGTGTCACCTGGTTGGTTCTCAGATTTATGAATGGGCGTTCAAAGTAGGTTGTAAGTTACCTTTTACTCCTTTAATGATTGATACTATTCGTGCCATGGAAGTATCACCTTTCCAAATTATGCCAATGGTTTGGAAACTTGTCCATTCTATTGAAAATTTATGTGCTAAACATAAACTTGTAATTACTATCAACGATATCAAGGCAGTATATCATCTGAAAAATCCTTCTACCGTCGTTTCAATTTGAGAGTCAAGTCGAAAATGTCTCCATTAATTACTAACCTGGACTCTGGGGACGATAAAGGCTGGACAAAGACTTACCTGTTTATCCGGACTGAAAGTCTGGGGTCAGGCCTGGATTATTTGAGATATCCGCCTTTGGAGAGTGGTAGGTTTCCTGCATTCTTAATTTGCATTTTATATCATACGAGATTGGAATATTTAAGTTTTACCTGTGCATTTTTGGTGATATTTGCAGCTCCTGACTGGAACTTCGACCCTCTTGACGAGGAAGCTATTTCAAGGATAGAGGCCTTTCTTTCTATTCCTGAGGAAGAGAGGACTTGGCCTGCTAGTCTAGGCAGGGATTTGTTGCCCTGGTATATGAAGCCTAAGCTGAGTGTGGTCAAAGTACCCAAAGGCAAGCCTAGCTCCACTGCTCTTTCCTGTATGTCTTCTATATGTCTTTATGTTGATTGTTGTCTTCTTGCCGCTTCTCTTCTAATATTTATATGTATTTTTTATACATTCAAAGTGTACTGATCTCTCGCTAGGTTGGCCACTTTAGCGCCGCCGACTTGAAAGTCAAGGGGGTTGCTAGAATGAATAGTCCCAAGAGCCAGGAGGCTAGTGGGAGCGACAAGACACTTGACATTTTGGTTTCGATGTCCAGCCTCCCCGGAACCGCCTGTGCTAGTGTCCCTGCAGGTCGTTCAGCTTCTAAAAGGAGGAGGAAAGTCATCATTCCCGAAGAGGAAGGGAGAGAGAAAGAGCCTATTCAAGCTCAACCAATCGGAGTGTCGTGGAAGTGTCTCGCTCGGATGGACGATATGGACGCGCCCGGCACGATAAATGATTTTTCTCGCTAGTATGAGCGCCGCCTTTTATCCGATAATACCCTTGAGTCTTCTACCAAAGTGGTGTCTATCTTGTCTTCTCGATGACAAAGGTCACGCCGCTTCTCTTGCTTCTCAAGCTAAGGAGGTTAATTGCAAAAGGCCTTTTTTAATTATTATGTGTTGTTTGTGTTGCTTTATGTTTGGTCGATTGATTTTTTTCGTTTTTCCGTAGGGATTGACGCTGGGTTGGCTACGCTTATCGGCTCGGGGATGCCTGTGCTAGGATTTCGGCTTGGAAGAGAAATTAGATAAAGTTAACCGTGAGCTGCACACATCCAGGGGTAATGAGGTAGTACTTCAATCTCACTGGGCTCGGCTAGAGAGGCATCTAGGGTCGCTTTGGTTTGTGAGGTGGCTGCAAAAACGCCGAGAAAGTTGTCGTGCAATAGCTCGAGGCTGCAAGGGAAGAGCCGGAGGTCACAAGGAAGAGCCGTCGCGAGAAGCGGTAATGCAGATCACCGAGGAAAATGAAGAGCTTGTCTTTGAAAAGGAGCTGGTGGAGGCGCGACTTGCGATGTTGCTCAAGATTCTTTGGGAAAGGCCGGGTCGATGCTATGAGGGATCCTAATCGACCGGGCTAAGTGGGATCCGGATTAGGATGAGATACTCGGACACCCAATATCCCGATTTGGCCAATATGGGTCAAGAAGAAGAAGTGGATTCTCCTCCTTCCAAGGAGAAATCGTGATCGTGAAATGGTGGATGGTTGTGAGTCGATTCTTGGTTCAAGCCTGTTTAGATTTATGTTTCTGCTTTTCGTTTTGGCCCATCCAGGAGGGATGTTCCTGGAATGAATAAATATTAGGTATGTGGTAGGGCTGGTTTTTTGGATGAATATTTTGTTTCGGTTTTGAATAAATATTTGATCTTGGTTGGTTTCTTTTTGTGTTTTGATAAGGTATATTTGTAGTGTTGGATGTGTACTGATCTCGCCGCTTATTTGTATCGATCCGCCGATTATTCGACCGATCGGGGCCAGCTTTTTTTGCTGATCTCGCCGCTTTTTTGCGTTATGGGTGGGGTTATTGCCTGTCTGGAGGGCTTACGACCCATCTATGTTATACAAGCCAGGAAAAGGTTTTCCAGGTTTGTATATTAAATTGAGCTCAATATTTTAAGGCCTGTTTTTGCCACTGAAAGTTGGATATCAGTGGGGTGGCCCCCAATCTTTAAAATTTGTTTTAAGTAAAGCACACTATGTAAAACAAATATTGAAGATTCTACTCGTTAAAGGGAAATACGAGAATATTGATAAGTATTTGGGCATATAATGGAAGAGATCATATAAGGCAATTATTCATATAATGACAAATATCATACATTTAGTTTCGTATCAGATCAGGCAGGAAATGGTAAGATAAAGATTATACCTGGACAGGGGGATATATTTTATATGTGAAATAGTTTAAGTGTGCAATATTCCAGGCTCTTGGGATCATTTCGCCGTCCAGGGTTTGTAGTCTATAAGCTCCCTGGCCGACTATTGAGTCAATCAGGTAGGGACCTTCCCAGGTTGGGGCCAATTTGCCGTTTTCTTCTTTTTGTGTTTTGAAAAACTTTTCTGAGAACTAGGTCTCCTACCCCGAATACTCTAGCTTTGACAGTCTTGTTGTAGCTTTTTGCAACTCTTTGCTGATATACTGCCATTCTAGTGCTGGCTGCATTTCTTAGTTCTTCCGTCAAGTCTAGCTTATCCTCCATTAGAGGTATATTGCTCGTTATTGTATTCAGGCTGCATCTGGCTGATGGAATGTCGACCTCTGCTGGGATTACTGCTTCACATCCATAAACCAAGGAGTAGGGGGTTTGGCCTGTGGATGTTTTAGGCGTGGTTCTGTCAGCCCAGAGGATCAAGAGGAGTTCTTCAGCCCATCTACCTTTCCTTCTTTCTAGCTTCTTCTCTATGCAACTGATTATTACTTTGTTGTAAGATTCTGCCTGGCCGTTAGCTTTTGGATATCCTGGTGTGGAGGTCACCAGGTTGATGTTCCATTGAGCACAGAAAGCTGCTGTTCTTTTTCCCATGAATTGCGTGTCATTGTCGCATACTATTTCAGAAGGGATGCCATATCTACATATGATGTTGCGTTTGATGAATGCTATGACTTCCTTTTCTTTGACTTGCCTGTATGAATCAGCTTCTATCCACTTGGAGAATTAGTCAGTCATTGCTAGCATAAAAATTTTTGCCCGGGTGCTTGAGGTAGTTTTCTTACTATATCCATGCCCCACTTCATAAATGGCCAGGGGGCGGATATGGAATGTAGATCCTCAGATGGCTGGTGGATATATGGTCCATGAATCTGGCAGGCTTCGCATTTAAAGCTGAGTTCCAGGCAATCGGCCCTCAAAGTGGGCCAATAATAGCCTGTTCTGAGTACCTTGCTTGCCAGGCTCCTTCCGCCTTTATGATTTCCACAGTATCCTCCATGGATTTCTGATAGTATCTGTTCAGCTTCTTGTGGTTCCAGGCATCTGAGGTACGGTCCTGCCTGCGATTTCTTAAAAAGCACGTTGTTAATAATAGTATATGAAGCAGCTTTGATTTTGAGTGCCCTAGCATCTTGCTTATTCAGGGGGAGGATTCCTTGTTGTAGCCAATCATAGTAAGGTTTTGTCCAAGAATTGGCAATATATATTGGGAAACTTTCATCTTGTTTGTTTATTGCAGGTTCTAGTAGATGTACGATGGGTATTTTATCAAAGTTAGGGGGATTGAAGTTGGATCCTAGGCCGGCTAGGGCATCGGTCTGGGTATTCAAGTCCCTAGGAATTTGATCAATATTAAAATTGCGAAATTTTGTTTTTAGATTTTGGACAACTTCCAAATAAAGTATCATTTTTGAGTCTTTTGCAGTATATACGCCATTTACTTGATTTGAAATAAGGAGGGAATCAGTACGTACCTTTAGGTTTTGTACACCAAGGTCAATACATACCTTTAATCCAGCTATTAGGGCTTCATACTCTGCCTCATTGTTGGTAGCTTCAAATGCAAAGCTTATAGCTTGTACTATCTTATCCCCCTGTGGCGATTTTAGTACTACCCCTAGGCCTGTGCCCCTCATGTTGGCTGCACCATCGACAAATAGGGTCCATCCTAGGTTTGTTTTGTCATTGGTAAATCTATTTACTTCTTTTATTAGGTCGGGTTCTTGGGCTGGACTAAAATCAGCCACAAAGTCTGCTAGTGTTGTGACTTAATTGCTGTCCTTGGTTCAAATGTTATGTTGTACGTGCTTAGCTGGACTGACCATTTGCACATTCGTACGGACAATCCTGGTTTCCTAAGTACAGACTTGATAGGAAGATTGGTTCTGACTATTATAGGGTGGCTTTCAAAGTATGGTCTTAATTTTGTGCAACTCATAATTAAAGCTAAAACGTATTTTTCAAGTAGGCCATACCTGATCTTCGCATCTAGTAGACTTTTACTTACGTAATAGACATGGTATTGTTGTTCGTCCGCTTCTTTTACCAGATCGCACTGACAAAGATTTTGATCGACAATGTATCTTTCGGGGTTCGTCTTTGACTGGTTTTGCCAACAAGGGAGGAGAGGATAGATATGTTTTCAGATCTTAAAAGGCAGCTTGATGATCAGGGGTCCATTGAATGTCTTTGTTTTTTCTTAGCAGATTATAGAATGATTTGCACCTCTCTGACGATCTTGAAATGAACCTGTTCAGTATCGCTATTCTTCCCGTCGCTTGTGTATGTCTTTGACTGACTTTGGTGGTTCTAGCTCCAGGATGGCTTTGATCCGTTCAGGGCTGGCTTCTATTCCTCTTTTGTCACCATATAGCCCAAGAATTTGCCTCACGAGACTCCAAAATGGCATTTCGTGGATTGAGCTTCATATTGAATTTCTCCAGTATTTGGAAGGCTACTTCCAGGTCTTTGATGTGGTCTTCTGCCTTTTTTGACTTGACTACCATATCGTCAATGTAGACTTCCATGGTATCTCCTATTTGATCTTTGAACATCATGTTGACTAATATTTGATAGGTTTCACCTGCATTTTTTAATCCAAAAGGCATAGTAGTATAACAGTATATTCCTCTGCGGGGTGCATCTTTATTTGGTTGAATCCACTGGAGGCATCCATGAATGTTAACATCTCGTGGCCTGCAGTGGCATCCACCATTGCATCGATATGTGGCAGAGGAAATGGATCTTTGGGGCAGGCCTTGTTTAGGTCGGTGTAGTCTACACAGACTCTCCATTTGCCGTTTTTCTTTTGGACGACTACTACATTTGCAAGCCAGTCGGGGTACATTACTTCCCTAATCATTCCCATGTCCAATAGCTTGTCAACTTCTTGGTTGATGATTTCATGCCTCTCTGCAGCAAATTTTTTCCTTTTTTGCTGTACAGGCTTAAAGGATTTGTCGATATTTAACTTATGGGTTATAATATCAGCATCTATACCAGTCATATCAAAATGTGACCAAGCAAAACAAGACATTTTAGTTTTGAGAAAGCTGACCAGATTGGGTCTGATTGAGTCAGGTGCATCTGACCCTACAAGTACCTTCCTGTTAGGAAATTCTGGGTACAGAATGACCTCTCCTGTTTCCATCTGTGACTGCGCAATATATTCTTTCCTGACAGGTGACTTTAATTGTTATGCGAGGGACTTACCTGACTTTGAAGGTTTCAAAGCCTGGGTGTAGCATTCCTGAGCTGTCCTTTGTTCTCTCCTGATCGATGGTGGTTATCCGCCATTCGGTTGGTATTTTCACACATTGATCATATGTTGACGGGATTGCTTTGACGTTGTGGATCCATGGTCTGCCCAGGATTACGTTATACGAGGATAGGCAATCCATTACCCTGAATCTTTCATAGGAAGCCACGCCTTCCACATAGGTTGGCAGGCTAATTTCTCCCAGGGTGTTCTTTGTTTCTCCGCTGAATCCAACCCGGACACTGGATTTTTTGATGATTTTCTCTTCATCTATCCTCATAGCTTTGAGGACGTCAAGCATCACCAAGTTGATTGAACTCCCCCCGCCTATCAGGATTCTTGATACCTTAGCTGTGCCAATTCGCATGGTAATTACCAGGCTGTCAAGGTGTAGATCTGATATTCCCTGCAAGTCCGAGTCATCAAAAGTAATAGCAGGTAATGACTTAGATCTAAGAGGGGGTTGAAGTTTAGACTCCCTGGATATTCTTTTGGCAGCCGAGCTGGTTAAGCCACAGATTTCTGATCCTCCATTTATGAACTTGACTTCATAGATGGGGGGAGGAGGAGGAGGATCTCTGCTGTTCCCTGAATCTCTCTTGTTTTGTCCTTCATTTTTGTTCTTTCGTTGCTGGATTAAGTCTTTCAGATAGCCTTTCTTTATGAGGTATGCCACTTGTTTCCTGAGTTGGATGCATTCTTCTGTGGTGTGCCTGATGTCTTGGTGGAAGTCACACCATCTCGTTGGATCTTTCCTGGGGTTGTCGGATTTTTTGGGCCATCTGACCGTGT
The DNA here is from genome assembly GCF_048544455.1 of Silene latifolia. Classification (NCBI taxonomy): domain Eukaryota; kingdom Viridiplantae; phylum Streptophyta; class Magnoliopsida; order Caryophyllales; family Caryophyllaceae; genus Silene; species Silene latifolia. The sequence goes on along the minus strand of NC_133537.1, from coordinate 25,225,404 downwards.
CTCCCAAGCTTTCCAGGCGTTTTATTAATCCTGCAGTATTTATAGAGAAGTTATATTCAGGAATAGTTGGTAGGTTAGAAAGGTTACCTTTGTGTTCTTGTGCCATGTTGACTTCAGATCGTTCAGGCCTGGAATAGGGTGCTGATCTTGGGTTGCCTCCTTTCTGGTAGGAGCTTTTCCTGTTAGTGTGTCCATAGCCTTGCTTTCCTCCGGACGAGTTTATTCTGAAGTTGAGATCTTCTTCCAATCTGACATGTTCTAAGGTGATGGATTGAACAGTGGCAAAGGTTGGGCAGGCTTTTTTGGTCAAGTCTGCATAGATGTCACTATCAAGCAGGACTCCTTACCTGAAGGCTTCTACCGCCGTCTCTTCGTCGCACCTAGGAATGGCTACCTTCTCTTTGACAAATCTTGCCAGGAATTATTTGAGTGATTCTTCAGGGAGTTGCTTTACCCTGGATAGGTTACTGGGTCTCTTGGCCATGTCTCTGCTGCTTGCGAATTGCTGATTGAAGGCATTGACCAGTTCTGCAAAATCCTTGATACTCCATTTAGGAGATTGATGAACCATTGTAATGCTGCTCTAGTCAGGGTTGTACCAAAGCCTTTACACATGCAGACCTGCCTGAGTTCACAAGGTATTGAGGCGGCTAACATCTTCTGTTTGAATATGGCAACGTGATTTTGTGAATCAGAGGTTCCATCATAAGTTCTCATGGATGGGACGGTAAATTTCTTAGGGAGATCAATCTTTGCAATTTCATCTGCAAAGGGTGAATCAGCGAAGCTGTCAACTTCTACTTCAGCCACAGGGTTTGGCACTCCAAGTATATTTTCTATGTTGTTGTGGAGTTTTTGAATTTCCTGAAGCATAGCCATCATTATTGCTGCTTCAGTTTTGTTTGTTTCATCGTTGGGAATGATTTGGGTGCCGGATGAGGTATCCCTCTCCGGAGTTCCAAAATTGGAAAAGCCAATGTTTTTGATAATGGATGAGAATGGGGTTCCTGGTTCGAATCTGGTCTTGGAGCCTGAAGCTTGATTTTCCAATTTTTTTCTCAGGTTGGACTCAGATTCCTTAAGCCTACTGATTTCAGCCTCTGCTTGGGCTGCCTTTTCTTGAATTGTCTCCAATTCTTTGATCTTAGCTAAGGCAGCCGCCAATTGTTATTCTAGGGCTAGTTCTACCATTTTTGTATGTGAATATTAAATGAAGAATGGTAAAAGGAATTTTTTTATTAACAAACTAGATGCCCCACGGTGGGCGCCAATTGTTTTAGCAGGATTTTCCCTGAAAGGATCCGGCTTGATTATTGAGTAATAAGGGTATCTAGTTCAATAAATTTAGAATAATAGTTTGAGTAAATAACAAGGAAGAATTAAGTATAAATAATATCGTTTGTATTACTTTGATAAGCTGAACACAAACTCGTGTATACAACTGAATATCCAGGAAAGAGTAAGAGATAAATTATAAATAATTGATGAAAAACTCATATATCCTTTACAATTGTTAGATCATGCTATTTATACTTCTTCAGATGCTAACATTGTATTCAACCTCAACGTTCCCCTTGATCGTTGGAGTTGTTAGCTGGAAAATAGGGCACATTCCCTACTAATACGGTTGACCCGTTATTCTTCAACAAACCGTTGTTCTTTTCCTCTTGCACGTTCTAATTTGCTAAGATTATATGCTCTTTGTAGTTGGACTTGGTCTTCCATGAGAGTAAGAGGTGGTTATTTGTTCATATAACTGTATTTCTTGTTTGTCAATTTAATCCAACCTGCTTGAGTGTCCTGCCAGGCTATTCTGTACTTACCATCAAGCTTTTCTTCTAGGATTTAGTAGCTTGCTTATCTTGTGGTACTATTCATCTGCCAAATAGTAATTAGATTTGTCCGATCCTTGGTTGCCCCAATCAGCCTAATAAGGTCAGGCTAATTTGAAGTCAGACTAGGCTAAATTGAGCCTAACATATGGGTACAAGTGGGCCAATCTTATTTGATAATTGGCACAGAGAGATGGAGAATATTATGAATGTGGTGCATTGCCCTTGGGATTTTAGAGTAGAACAAGCTGCGTTCTACTTGAGAGATGCGGCCGGTGAATGGTGGGATAAGGTGAGGGAGAGTGCCTTAGATCTGTATGTGAGACAGGGGAAGTCTGCTATACCTTGGGATGAGTTCAAGAGAGAGATGCGTCGAGTGTTTGTGCTGGAACATGTCCCTAGTAAGTTGAGAGAGGAGTTTGATGATTTCAAAATGGCTCCGGATATGACAGTGGCTGAGTACTATCACAAGTTTAATGAGAAGTCTAGGTACGCAGAGGATATGGGGCTGAGTCAGGAGAACTTAGCATTGAGGTTTGAGAAGGGTCTGACATATAAGATTATGGAAAACTTATCGGTTGGGGTCCTTACAGATGTTAAGGAGGTGTATGAGAGAGCGGGAAGAGCTGAGAGATTGGTGGAGATGGCTAAGGAGAATAGGGAGAGAGGTTTCGAGAAGAGAAAGGCTGAGAGTGAGGGTGGTGGTCAGTCCAGTTACAAGAGGGGTGGCCATAACCAGGCATGGGCTTATTCGTCGGGATCGGGCTTTAGTGGTGGAGCTTCTTTTGCGCGTGGCCGAGGTGGTGGTAGTAGCAGCTGGGGGATATCTTGCTTTAACTGTGGCAGTATGGGCCACAAGAGACATGAGTGCACCAGTGCTGTGGGCAGGGGTTTCCAGAGATCATCACAGGGGAGTTTCTTTCAGGTTCTGTCTCAGAGTCATGCTAGTAACATGCCGACTGGGTCATGGAACAATCAGGGTGGTCAGAGTAACAACAACAGCGGGGCTAACCGCAATGGCGGCGATTCATATCAGAGACCGTCGACGAACAACAACCAGGGGTCGGCTGCTAAGCCCTCTACTTCTGCTTGTATTGTCTAGGGAGGTGGGCAGTAGACCAGTGGTAAGCTTTTCATGATGGATAAGAAGGCAGCTGAGGATGATGCTCACGTAATCACGGGTACTTTTCTTGTTAGTGGACTCTTTACCTTTGTTTTGTTTGATTTGGGGGCATCACATTCGTTTGTATCATCGAGTCATGCTAAGCTTTTGGGTTTGAGAGAGTTTGAGTCTGTAAAAGATGGAAGTTTTTATACTGTCGGGTGAGTATGTATGTTGTGGGAGGTTATATAAGAGTGTATCTATGATAGTTGGGAAGGTTGACCTTCCAGTAGATTTGTTAGAGTTTCCCATGGATGGTTTTGAGATGATAGTTGGTATGGATTGGTTGGGTAAGTATAAAGCTAGGATAGATTGTCACCAAAAGATAGTCTCTTTGAGGGGTCCTAAGGGAGTTAGTGTGTCTTAAACCCAAAGTCAAAGTGATTGGAGCGGTGACATTGAAGCCTTGCCTGAGGAAGGGGTGTCCTTTGATTCTATGCCATGTGAGAGACCATAATATGGTAAGTTCGACAGATGATCAGATACGAGTGGTAGGAGAGTTTCCAGATGTATTTCCGGAGAAGATACCAGGTTTGCCACCGAAGAGGGATATAGATTTCAGTGTGGAGTTGAAGCCAGGGACGGGTCCAATCTCTAAGGCCCCGTACCGCATGGGTCTTAAGGAGTTGGAGAAGCTAAAGAAGCAGCTGGATGATTTAATTGGTAAGGGGTACATTTGATCTAGTGTATCACCATGGGGAGCACCAGTTTTGTTTGTGAAAAAGAAGGATGAGAGTTTGAGGTTGTGCATCGACTACAGGGAGTTGAACAAGGTTACAGTGAAGAACAAGTATCCTTTACTAAGGATAGATGATTTATTTGACCAGTTGAGTGGGGCAGGTGTCTTTTCAAAGATTGATTTGAGATCAGGTTACCACCAGGTGAGGATTCGGGATGAGGATATACCAAAGACAGATTTTCTGTCGAGGTATGGTCACTATGAGTATGTGGTAATGCCGTTTGGGTTGTCTAACGCACCGACAGTGTTTATGGATTTGATGAACCGGGTCTTTAGTCAGTTTTTGGATCGGTTTGTGGTGGTGTTCATAGATGATATCTTAGTCTATTCCAAGTCTAAGGAGGAGCACTTGAGGTTAGTGTTGCAGACTTTGCGTGACAATAAGCTATATGCAAAGTTGTCTAAGTGTGAGTTCTGGCTCAAGGAGGTTGTCTTTCTGGGGCATGTGATTTCCAAGGATGGGGTAGCTGTGGATCCGACAAAGATAGAGGCACTGTCTAAGTGGGAGGCATCGAAGAATGTGGCAGTCAGGAGTTTCTTGGGTTTGGCGGGGTACTATCATAGGTTTGTGAAAGATTTTTGTAAGATAGCCAGACCTATGACAGCGTTGATGAGGAAAGAGAACAGGTTTCGTTGGGACGAAAGTTGTGAGACGGCGTTCCAAACATTAAAGGAGCGTTTGACCACAGCTCCAGTCTTAGCTTTACCTGAAGGGTGTGAGAACTTTGAGGTATATATAGAGATGCTTCAAAGAAAGCATTGGGATGTGTGTTGATGCAGAATGGGAACGTAATTGCCTATGTTTCTAGGCAATTGAAACCTTATGAGGAGAACTATCCGACACTTGATCTAGAGTTGGGTGCAGTTGTGTTTGCTCTCAAGATTTGGAGGCACTATCTTTATGGGGCAACCTTTAAGGTGTTTTCAGATCATAAGAGTCTCAAGTACATCTTCACTCAAAAGGAGCTGAACATGAGACAGAGGAGGTTGATGGAGCTGATTAGTGACTATGACATGGATATTATATACCATGAAAAGAAGGTAAATGTGGTTGTAGATGCACTGAGTAGGAAGAGTGTGCATTCTCTATGCACATCTATGTCTTTAATGAGGTTGAGAGATCAGGTGGGGAAGATGGGGTTACATATGATACAGAAAGGGGATGCTAGAGGTGACTTGAGAGTGGAATCAGATCCTTATGATGATATTCGCAGAAAACCGGCTTTAGATCCTAAGATTGAGGAGTGGAGAGCTGGAGTAGAGAAAGGGACAGTGTCTCGGTTCTTTATTCATACAGATGGCAATGTGAGATTTGATGGGAGATGGTGTGTTCCTAGTGACGAGGAGTTGAGGAAGATGATCATGACAGAGGCTCATTGCACACCATATTTAGTACATCCAGGTGGTGACAAGTTGTATAAAGATTTGAAGAAGACTTTCTGGTGGCCTGGGGTGAAAAAGGAAACAACTGAGTTTGTGGCTCGATATTTGACATGTCAGAGGGTTAATGGAGAGCAGCGACGACCACAAGGTAAGATTCAGTCTCTTGAGGTACCTGAGTGGAAGTGGGAATCTATCTCTATGGATTTCATAGTGGGTTTACAGAGGAGTCAGCATGGTAACAACATGATATGGGTAATAGTGGACCGTCTGACCAAGTCAGCTCATTTTGTCCCGATGAAAGATACTTGGACCAAGATAAAGTTAGCTTTGGCTTATAGGAAGCATGTGGTTCGTTTGCATGGGGGTGCCTAAGGATATAGTGTCAGACAGAGATGCGAGGTTTATATCACGGTTTTGGCGAGTGTTGCAGGATTTGATGGGAACTACCTTAAAGATGAGTACGGCTTTTTATCCTACGACAAATGGATAGATAGAGCGAACTATCAAGACCTTAAAGGACATGTTGAGGGCTTGTGTGATGGAAATTAGTGGTAGCTGGGACGATAGGTTGGATCTGATTGAGTTTTCTTATAACAACAGCTATCACACGAGTATTGGTATGGCACCGTTTGAGGCTTTGTATGGGAGGAGGTTTAAGAGTCCGATTTGCTGGGATGATAGAGCGGAGGCCGTGGTTTTAGGACCAAAGATGGTACAGGAGATGATAGAACAAGTTAAGCTGATCAGGCAAAAGATGAAAGCGGCCCAGGATCGACAAAAGAGTTATGCAGACTTACATCGTCGTGACATAGAGTTTCAAGTTGGGGACAAGGTTCTTTTGAAAGTGTCGCCTATGCGTGGGGTTATGAGGTTTGGTAAGAAAGGGAAGCTGAGCTAGAAGTTTATTGGACCATATGAGATTTTGGATCGTGTGGGTGAGGTTGCTTACCGGTTAGCGTTACCTGCGGCATTGGATAAGGTGCATAATGTGTTTCATGTGTCTCAGTTACGGAAGAATGTGAGCGATCCCTCACATGTGTTAGAGGTGGAGAACATAGAGTTGGAGGAGTCCTTGTCTTATCTTGAGGTGCCAAAACAGATTCTTGATCGCAAGATTCGGAAAACTAGGAATGGGGAAACAGTGTTGCTTAAGGTTATATGGTCTAACCATGAGGTTGAGGAAGCTACTTGGGAGGCGGAAGAGGCTATGAGGGAGCGGTACCTGTCTCTTTTTGATCAGGTATGTGTGGTTACGGGGATGTAACCATGTTTCTTTTAGGGGGGTAGGAGGTGATCGCATAAGGTTTTGGTATGGTTTATGTTGGTTTTGCATAGTTAGTAGTTGCTTTGAGTCGGGTTGAGTTGAGTTGTGGGTGGGAGTTTTGTTTTGAGTTTTAGTTGCGTTGTTGTGTCGTGTTTTGAGATAGTATGTTTTGTTTTGTGTTTGGGTTGAACTTCGGGGACGAAGTTCTTTTTAAGGAGGGAAGACTGTAATACTACGGTTTTCTATGTCTTTGGGTACTCTATCGAGTGGGGCTTACTCTGTCGAGTAAGTATATTTTTATACGAAACAGTAGGCTACCTGATGGGTACTCGATCGAGTATGTTGGGCACTCGATCAAGTAAGTTGGTATTACGGGCTGTTTTAGCCGGGTTTTGTTAATAACGCATGATTAATATTTAAGGGTTCCGTCATTCTTCTTAATCACATTTCACTTTCTAAAACCTTTCGAAGAGAGAAAAAGAGTTATGTTGCATTGTTCTTCGCGTTGTTAACAAATCTGATGTGATCAATATTTGAGCATATTTAGTCTCCGAATTAGCCTTGTTCCTATGCTTTTTAGTACATATTTGGGTCATTTACTATCTTTAGTCCTTTGTTTTGCATATTCTTTGAGGTTTTGTTTCCTTGGTAAGAGAGGAGTGCAAACCTTGCATTTTCATGGCAAAATAGAGCTAAATTGATCGAATCTAATGACCAAGCATCAAAGAGAAGACAAGACTAGAAGGCCTTTATGAATATTGTAGTAGATGGGCAATGATGAAGAAGATCCTTGCATCCCCGACAAAATCCCGGAGGATTGTTGGGAGAAGAGAAGAAGAAAAGAAGAAATGGAAGCTGACAAAGAATCCGCTCGTCCAACAACTCGGGACGCCCGTCCAAAGGCTTCCCGGGATGGTCGTCCAAGCTTCCCAGACGCCCGTCCAAAACTGAAAGAATCCGAGCGTCCAAGCTTGAAGGCCGCTCGTCCAGCCATCTGAGAACCGCTCGTCCCGACCCTTGGACGCCCGGATTGTGTTACAGGACAACACGTCCTCTTCTTCCCTCCATTGAAAATTTGCATATTTTTGGAAGACTAGCAAAAAGTTGACTCGCATCTTTTTCTGAGAGGAGTGATTCCTCAAGGACTTAATCGTCATTTAAGCCGTTAGTAACCCTAATTTGTGCACCTAATCCCCACTATAAATACCCCATTAGTCTAATTAGGTTATCATGTTCTTCTTATCAATATTTAGTGTAGTTTATATCATTCTAATCTCTTCTTAATCTTGTAATCAACTTCTAATAAAACATTAATACAAATGTCATTTCCTTAATTTCTCTTTTGTTCATCTTTTATTTTGGGTAATTGAAGATTATTTGGGTTTATTGGGAGATTGACAACCTTCCATCAATCATCAAGTATGTAACACCCGCGAATTTCCCATTCTGACATTTAAAACTTATTAAACCGTTTGATTGCTTTATTTTATATTTTTGAATTATTCAATTTAATTAATTTTATGTCAAACACGATTTTTATAAAAGTGATATATAAAAGCTCATTTATATAAAAATACGTATTATTAAATTATATTTTGAAGCATAATTTATATAAGAATAAATGTATACGTATTTTTGGTCGGACAATAATAATAGTGAAAATAATAATAATAATTTCCGTCTACCTATAGACCGTCACATTTTCACTTGTAAGACTAATCTTTTCTCGACCTATCCTATATCGACAATACACTCACCTACCCTCTTACACTCTACCCTTTTAAATAATTCTTATATTCTTATTATTAATATTATTAGTATTATAATTATAATTATAATTATAATTATAATTATAATTATTATAATTATAATTATAATTATAATAATAATAATAATAATAATAATAATAATAATAATAATAATAATAATAATAATTATTATTATTATTATTATTATTATTATTATTATTATTATTATTATTATTATTATTATTATTATTATTATTATTATTATTATTATTATTATTATTATTATTATTATTATTATTATTATTATTATTATTATTATTATTATTATTATTATATCTCTCACTCTCACCCTACCGTCCCCACCCCCCTTGCTCACTCCCTTTCTTTTAATTCTAACAGCAGCGACAATCAATCCACTGCAACAACAACAAACCCAGACCAACAACTCCATTTTCGCGACATAAAAACCCAGATTCCGACTTCGTTTCTCAACCAAACTCCATTATTTTTGTACCTTTAGCTTCCTCCTTCCTTTCTCGTTCTTTTAAGGTAAGAAAGCTTCTATTTTGTTGAGGTTTCGAAAATACCATCTTAAATGACAACTCGATTTCTTGTCTTAATCGACTCGTTTTTCCTCCTTTTAGCTGAAGACTGATGAGAGACTCCCATTTTTGACGTTTTTACATGGAAATTCGAAGAGTTTAAGGTAACGGTGATAGGTTACTCGATAATGAGTCGATATTTCGTCCCTTGTATTCGGTTTTATACTCTTTTCTTCATAAAGTTTAGTTCTTTACGCTTTTCTCACATGTATGGTCGAATGTCTGGTTTTACTCGTCCTTTACATGCTTGTTTAAAGTCACTTCTTGGTTTGAATCTTCATGTATTTCTCGGGTGTGAAGGGCAGGGTTTCGGACCAAAACATCGTCTCAGCGTGGACTGTTCTCATGGTATTTTAGAGTGTTGTTGGGACAAAGTTAATGGTCGTTAGCCTGTATTAGTAGTGCTTAATTATGGTTCATTACAACGGAATGAATGCAATAGTGGTCCTGAGATTTTGAATGGGATTGAGTAAGAAATAGAAAATGTACAACTTTTGTCATAAGTTCAATAAGCTTGGATGTGGAGGTCTTATACGGCTGTTTTGGACTGTTCTTGGGACGACTTTATGCAGACCTTCGGTACAGTTTTAAGACGGAAATGTGACTACCTTGAGGACGGATGTATACCACATTTAGGATTGTCTTTGTGTTGCTCTTTCAGGTCAAAATCATCTTGCTAGTACTCTATTTGTTGGGAAAGCTCAGTCTTTTTCCACTTGAAAATCTCGTGTTAAAGTGTCTCGGTGTGGTCTGTGTTGTCGAGTCTGGTATCCTGCCTTTTTGGTTCTGTTTTGAGCAGGAAATGGTGGTAGTTTGACACTGTCGTGGGGCTGCAATAAGGGCTGTCCACGGTCTGATTTTAGGCTACACTGGACTGTCTTGTTTAGGCGGTTGTAGGAGCTGGCAGTTTGGGTTAGTCCCGAAGCAGGGTATACATTCATACCCCCTGTTTTCCTCCTCTTCCTTCCCCATTATGTTATTTGTCGGATGACTGGGCTGTTACATGGAAAACCATTGGGCCGCTGGATTATGGTTTGTCAATTGGGCTTGTTCGTATTTTCAGTTTTGGGCCAGTCTAGGAGTTGGGGTGGTCTTATGTATGCTTTGTTTGCGGTTATTTAAATCGTATCTCGTATATTATATTACGTATTTAGTTAAATATCGTCCGTTTATATATTTTTCTCACATTAATCATAAATGTGGAATTTATTATATATTCAAGTCAAAATTTGATGAAATGTCTCACTTACCTATAATATGAATTTTGATCCGTTCATTCTCATTTGTTTATCGTATCTCAAATATGAGTGAACTATTCTACTTATTTAATTAAATTGAGTCATTTATAATTGAACGCTTGTTTTGCTTTTTATAAATGGTTCATTTCCGTTTGTTTGCATTTTTATTCAAGTGACAAGTAGTGGATAAATGGATTACTTGTTTACATTCATGAATATAATCTGGTGTGAAATGTCTTATTTAGATTATCATCGGCTCATTTCATTAGTAGTCTCTTTCCAAGTTGATTCGTATCGCTTGGTTGAGTCGTGTTCGTTTGATAATGCCTTTATACTATACCGTATTGCTTGACTTATCTTTACGCCTCTTTCGGACTGTCCTGCCGATTGTGGGTTTAGCTCATATTTTCCGCCTCTTTCGGACTGTCCTGCCGATTGTGGGTTCTCGATTTCCGATCTATCTTCGAGTCTTGGATGCGGACTATTCTGCCGCATGTCGAATCGGGAACTGTACTGTCCTGAGAGTCTGGCTAGATTTAGACTAGGATTGAGTCTTGGGAATACCATTGTCGTCCTACCAGGGGAATTATATATTGATATATGAGTAGTAAAGGTCTTGCTTGGTTATAGATATTGGTATTTGTCTTTCAAGGCAAGAGTTATGCTTTGTGTTGTTTGTCTTGGTCCTATCGGACACTAGGGGTGAACTATAAGCCCTCTAGTTACGATATGATCGCCGGGATTGATGATCCCATCCGTTCTTATGGTGAGATGCAAGCCATAAGTATGAATGTGACATTAGTAGCCACGTCCCGTACACTGTTTGCTAAGTGGTTTTCCAAATAATGGCTACAATTTCTGTTCTTGTAATTTGCATTGGTTGACCCCTTACTTAATTGTTTCACATGATTCGGATTCTAACCTCACATCTATGATGTATTTCCTTGAAATGCGTGCTTTGGTATAGATTATCGTATTCTTGTCTTTCATATTATTTAATTGTCTCACGTGAACAGTTTAACCGTGATCATGCTAATGTTGATCTATCTTATTCCATCTCATCTGATTGCCTTGTTTACATATAAACTTGATATTCACATCTTTTGTAAGTATCTTACATGATTTACCTGTTTTAGTTCTTTGTTATGTTCATTTCGACAATTTGTGGCTGGGAGAACCTTGAGTTACTCCCCACTGACTGTGGCGTTCATGTTTACATGAATGACAGGTACTAGTTGGTCCATTTATGGGGTGAAGACATGTGTGAGCTAGCGAGCACTTTGGCCTTGTAGTCGGTTTATTAGGATTGTTTAGACTCACCTTTTATTGTATTGTCATTCGAGGGATATATTTTCCCTCACCTTGACTATCACGTTTGTATAATTTAAAATCTTTATTTCCGCACTTTAAATTTTAAAAGTTTCAAAAATTCCCAAATTTCCGCTTGAATTTTATAAGTTATAATATCCGCGTTTTCGCGGGGTGTCACAGTTGGTATCAGAGCCTATGTTGCTCCCGACGCACACACGTGTACCCTAAACTTAGTTTGAACTTAACCTTGAATAATGAATGTGAGATGGGTAGACTTAAGGACCTAAGGTGGTAGTCTGTATTGTGTTTGCTCTTTGTTAGGTTCTAACATGTTTGTTGAATGTCAATAATTTTTATGCCCTTGGATCATTGACCGTGAGCTCACCTACGTGAAGATCAGGACTTGGTGCCTTTTGCCGAGAATTGAAGATTGTTCAACCTTTGAAGAATGCTTCTTCTTCCTCGAAGATATTTCTCTTTTGTTGTGTACCTTGTCTTATCCTTTGCTTCTTAATGCTTCTTTCTTCTCCTAAACTCTCTTTTTCTTTTCCTTGGAGGTTACTCTTGTACCCTCCCAACTTGTGCTTTGTTCCTTGCTTATCCTCCCTTAACGCCTTTTGATGGTACTCTTTCTTTTGTGGAATGTTGACCTTGGTTGGAAAGTTTGACTTTTGAGGAGATTGTTTGTGGTTGACCCATAACCCTGGTTTTAAGAGGTTGTGATGTTGGAAAGACTTAGGTAGTGTGATGAGACATACTTAATGATTCTTATACCTAGTTCCTTGATAAAGTGAGTGTGCTTGTTTAGTGGAATTATTTGTGTCGTCAAGTGTGAGTTGCATTTGTTACTAAGATTATGGAACTTGGCCTTGTTGATCATGTTTGGGATTTGAAAGCCTTGGGAAGTGTAGTGAGACGTGTCTTGGGATACTAGTGCTTAGTACTTGATATAGAATGGATGAAATTGAGTCGTGGACTTGAGAATGTAGGGTTGACTAAGTAAGACGAGTTTGTGATTGGCTTTCGTAGTCGTTTGAGATGTGAGGGTTTGATAATGTATTCGTTACCATGCGATAAATACTTGTAGGATTATTAGTTAGTATAAGTGAGTTATCTTGATTACTACTTGAGGTATGGTATGAGAGTGAGACTAAGCTACATTGGTGGAAAGTTTTAGCGCTTGTTTTAGTAGCTAGAAGAGATGATGGTAGGGTTGACACTGGTTTGATATGAGTATAGTTTTGTTGGAAACTTTGACCTTGATCTCGTAGAAGTTGTTTGTAGACATTAGAGGATTTATAGTGGTGAGATGACACTTATAGTGAAGCACCTTGTTTCATGGAATAGCTTAAGATGATGTAACATAAGCATTTTGAGGAAATTCTTGGGAGTGTTGCGGTTATAATTTTTGTTGTTAGGAAGTTTTCAGAACCGTTTAGGCTGATGTTATTTGGGATTCGAGTACTTGGCGTTTCGTTCTTGTCTAATTCCCTTATTCTTTGACCATAAGTGTTACCGTTCAGACCTCTCTGCCTTCGCTTCATCTTGCTCCTCCCTTAAGTTTGATGCTAGTGACCTATAAAAACCCTATCTTTGACATCCTTGTTGACCTTACTTTGACTTTGACCCCTAGAAAGTTCATCGTAGATCTTTTTGATTAGTTAAGTTTCAATCCTCTTAGCGTACTTTGTTTTTATGACATCTACGTCCTTCTCATTTCATACAATTTCTAAACATTTCAAGCTACCGGTTTTGATTCGGTGTTGAAAGTTTATGTTACTTTTGTAAAACCTTACCTATTATAAATTTTGAAAATGAGAATTTGATTTAATTCCCTACTTGTTCTTGGAATATAAACTTATTTATCATGATTTTAATTGCCAAACCCGAAATTTCTTTAAATTTTATTCAATTTCGGTTAACTTTTATCCGTTTATGATTTCTTTGCCAAAGTTTGATGTTATCTTTTCACAAACTTGACCCTCTTTTGAGTTTAAAAGTGAAACTTTTATTTTTATATTGGCTTTTGTAAAAGGAAAATTTGAATAAATTACCTTTTCTTTTGGATTTTGACGTTGATTGGATGTTAGAACTCGTTATTAGAGACGTTTAATAACTTGTTCTACGCTTGTCGGCGAATGATTTTTGTTTTATATTTGTCTTTGACTTGGAAAGTTAGCGTTCTTGTGTGCGCGACAAGAGCAATTTCGTTCCATGAATGAGACTTGTACTTTTGAAAACTCTTCATTAATGTTTTTGAAAGTATTTTGATTTTCGATTTATACAAATGATTTGCCTTTTGACCTTATCTTTGATTTGGAATGTGATGTTCTTGAATACGTAACGAGAACACTTTCATTCCTTTGATGAGAATCTGGTTCTGTTGAAAATTTTTATTTGAAACTTCTGAAAGAATTTTTATATCTTACTATTTGTAACCTTTTAAATGTTTTGGTTACCGACTCCAAAATTCCAGTTTTATTTTATATAACCTTTCATTTCTACTTTCAAGTTTCGAGGACGAAACTTTTTAAAAGATGGGGTGATTGTAACACCCGCGAATTTCCCATTCTGACATTTAAAACTTATTAAACCGTTTGATTGCTTTATTTTATATTTTTGAATTATTCAATTTAATTAATTTTATGTCAAACACGATTTTTATAAAAGTGATATATAAAAGCTCATTTATATAAAAATACGTATTATTAAATTATATTTTGAGGCATAATTTATATAAGAATAAATGTATACGTATTTTTGGTCGGACAATAATAATAGTGACAATAATAATAATAATTTCCGTCTAGCTATAGACCGTCACATTTTCACTAGTGAGACTAATCTTTTCTCGACCTATCCTATATCGACAATACACTCACCTACCCTCTTACACTCTACCCTTTTAAATAATTCTTATATTCTTATTATTAATATTATTAATATTAATATTATAATTATTATAATTATTATAATTATTATAATTATTATTATTATTATTATTATTATTATTATTATTATTATTATTATTATTATTATTATTATTATTATTATTATTATTATTATTATTATTATTATTATTATTATTATTATTATTATTATTATTATTATTATTATTATTATTATTATTATTATTATTATTATTATTATTATTATTATTATTATTATTATTATTATTATTATTATTATTATTATTATTATTATTATTATTATTATTATTATTATTATTATTATTATTATTATTATTATTATTATTATTATTATTATTATTATTATTATATCTCTCACTCTCACCCTACCGTCCCCACCCCCCTTTGCTCACTCCCTTTCTTTTAATTCTAACAACAGCGACAATCAATCCCCTGCAACAACAACAAACCCAGACCAATAACTCCATTTTCGCGACATAAAAACCCAGATTCGACTTCGTTTCTCAAACAAACTCCATTATTTTTGTACCTTTAGCTTCCTCCTTCCTTCCTCGTTCTTTTAAGGTAAGAAAGTTTCTATTTTGTTGAGGTTTTGAAAATACCATCTTAAATGACAACTCGATTTCTTGTCTTAATTGACTCGTTTTTCCTCCTTTTAGCTGAAGACTGGTGAGAGACTCCCATTTTTGACGTTTTTACATGGAAATTCGAAGAGTTTAAGGTAACGGTGATAGGTTACTCGACAATGAGTCGATATTTCGTCCCTTGTATTCGGTTTTATACTCTTTTCTTCATAAAGTTTAGTTCTTTACGCTTTTCTCACATGTATGGTCGAATGTCTGGTTTTACTCGTCCTTTACATGCTTGTTTAAAGTCACTTCTTGGTTTGAATCTTCATGTATTTCTCGGGTGTGAAGGGCAGGGTGTCGGACCAAAACATCGTCTCAGAGTGGACTGTTTTCATGGTATTTTAGAGTGTTGTGGGGACAAAGTTAATGGTCGTTAGCCTATATTAGTAGTGCTTAATTATGGTTCATTACAACGGAATGAATGCAATAGTGGTCCTGAGATTTTGAATAGGATTGAGTAAGAAATAGCAAATGTACAACTTTTGTCATAAGTTCAATAAGCTTGGATGTGGAGGTCTTATACGGCTGTTTTGGACTGTTCATGGGACGATTTTATGCAGACCTTCGGTACAGTTTTAAGACGGAAATGTGACTACCTTGAGGACGGATGTATACCACATTTAGGATTGTCTTTGTGTTGCTCTTTCAGGTCAAAATCATCTTGCTAGTACTCTATTTGTTGGGAAAGCTCAGTCTTTTTCCACTTGAAAATCTCGTGTCAAAGTGTCTCGGTGTGGTCTGTGTTGTCGAGTCTGGTATCCTGCCTTTTTGGTTCTGTTTTGAGCAGGAAACGGTGGTAGTTTGACATTGTCGTGGGGCTGAAATAAGGGCTGTCCACGGTCTGATTTTAGGCTACACTGGACTGTCTTGTTTAGGCGGTTGTAGAAGCTGGCTGTTTGGGTTAGTCCCGGGGCAGGGTATACACTCATACCCCTTGTTTTCCTCCTCTTCCTTCCCCTTTGTTTTATATGTCGGATGACTGGGCTGTTACATGGGAAACCATTGGGCCGCTGGATTATGGTTTGTCAATTGGGCTTGTTCGTATTTTCAGTTGTTGGGCCAGTCTAGGAGTTGGGGTGGCTTATGTATGCTTTGTTTGCGGTTATTTAAATCGTATCTCGTATATTATATTACGTATTTAGTTAAATATCGTCCGTTTATATATTTTTCTCACATTAATCATAAATGTGGAATTTATTATATATTCAAGTCAAAATTTGATGAAATGTCTCACTTACCTATAATATGAATTTTGATCCGTTCATTCTCATTTGTTTATCGTATCTCAAATATGAGTGAACTATTCTACTTATTTAATTAAATTGAGTCATTTATAATTGAATGCTTGTTTTGCATTTTATAAATGGTTCATTTCCGTTTGTTTGCATTTTTATTCAAGTGACAAGTAGTGGAGAAATGGATTACTTGTTTACATTCATGAATATAATCTGGCGTGAAATGTCTTATTTAGATTATCATCGGCTCATTTCATTAGTAGTCTCTTTCCAAGTTGATTCGTATCGCTTGGTTGAGTCGTGTTCGTTTGATAATGCCTTTATACTATACCGTATTGCTTGACTTATCTTTACGCCTCTTTCGGACTGTCCTACCGATTGTGGGTTTAGCTCATATTTTCCGCCTCTTTCGGACTGTCCTGCTGATTGTGGGTTCTCGATTTCCGATCTATCTTCGAGTCTTGGATGCGGACTGTTCTGCCGCATGTCGAATCGGGAATTGTACTGTCCCGAGAGTCTGGCCAGATTTAGACTAGGAGTGAGTATTGGGATTACCATTGTCATCCTACCAGGGGAATTATATATTGATATATGAGTAGTAAAGGTCTTGCTTGGTTATAGATATTGGTATTTGTATTTCAAGGTAAGCGTTATGCCTTGTGTTGTTTGTCTTGGTCCTATCAGACACTAGGGGTGAGCTATAAGCCCTCTAGTTGCGATATGATCGCCGGGATTGATGATCCCATCCGTTCTTATGGTGAGATGCAAGCCATAAGTATGAATGTGACATTAGTAGCCACGTCCCGTACAATGTTTGCTAAGTGGTTTTCCAAATAATGGCTACAATTTCTGTTCTTGTAATTTGCATTGGTTGACCCCTTACTTAACTGTTTCACATGATTCGGATTCTAACCTCACATCTATGTTGTATTTCCTTGAAATACGTGCTTTGGTATAGATTACCGTATTCTTGTCTTTCATATTATTTAATTGTCTCACGTGAACAGTTTAACCGTGATCATGCTAATGTTGATCTATCTTATTCCATCTCATCTGATTGCCTTGTTTACATATAAACTTGATATTCACATCTTTTGTAAGTATCTTACATGATTTACCTGTTTTAGTTCTTTGTTATGTTCATTTCGACAATTTGTGGCTGGGAGAACCTTGAGTTACTCCCCACTGATTGTGGCCTTCATGTTTACATGAATGACAGGTACTAGTTGGTGCATTTATGGGGTGAAGACATGTGTGAGCTAGCGAGCACTTTGGCCTTGTAGTCGGTTTATTAGGATTGTTTAGACTCACCTTTTATTGTATTGTCATTCGAGGGATATATTTTCCCTCACCTTGACTATCACGTTTGTATAATTTAAAATCTTTATTTCCGCACTCTTTATATATGTTTTAGATTTTGGTGAACCCGCGCTTTAAATTTTAAAAGTTTCAAAAATTCCCAAAATTCCGCTTGAATTTTATAAGTTATAATATCCGCGTTTTCGCGGGGTGTCACAAAGTACTTCTTTTATTCTTTGCAGTATTATTTTGGAATCATCATTAGGTATAACTCTCTTAATCCCTTTTTAATTATTGTTAATCATCTTCATTTATTCATCATGTTTTGCTTTGTTAATATGATTGAGAACCTTGTTAACATGTTAAACTTGATAATGAGTGAGTAGATTCCTTAACTAGGGTTAATGGGTAATTAGGGAAAACCAACATGGGGGATGATTCATACTTAATTTAATATGTTTTCATAATTTATTTGCTTGAATGTTGTGATCTCAACTTATACACATGTTATGTTTGATGAAATGTGAGCCTATGAATCCTTACATTTTTTACCTATCACTTACCTTTTCCATGAGACTTGTAAGACATAAACCAACTCGAGTCTCATTAGACCATGCATATAGTTGAGTAGGGAGGATTAAGTTGACTTGTAAGTGTTGTACAATCTAATCGATTCAGCTCCGGGACCCAAACCTTCCTAGGATTGTAAGATATAAACCAACTCGATCCTATCACAACAATAATTGCTTGCTTATAATTTGAGAATATGTTTGTATGATCAATTTCCATGAATCCCCTATGACTCCATGACACCCTAGTGCTTTTAATCAATTGTTTACATCTCATTTTAGTTATCTTGCTTGTTTACTTTGATTGTTATTTAGTTTAATGATCTTCTTATCTCAACCCAAATTGTGACACCCCTAGACACCGCTACTTGAAATCGAAAATCCTACATCAATACCCATCCCTTGGGATCCGACCTTTACTCGCCTCTTTACTAATAGTAGAGTTGTTTGTGAAGTTATAAATATTGTTTTGGTCTAGGTGCTCCTACGACAAGTAACCGAAATCTAAGCTCCAAGTGAGTCCGACCAAAAATGGTGCCGTTGCCGGGGACGGTGTTAACTTGATTTGATTTTCTTAGATTGTTATTAGTTGTGTCTTTCTTTGCCTTTGGGAAGTAAAACTCCTCAAGGTTTGTTCTAATTGTGTTCGAGTTGTTTGATATTTTGCATGTCTAGAAAATCACAAGGTAGCTTGTTATCACTACTACAAATCCAGGCAACTACAACGCCCCTTTAACAACGATTATTCACGAAAATCACAATAGACGTTGTAGAATGTATGGCGCGAATTTTACTAAAATCAATTACAACGTGTATGGTTATAAAAACCGTTGTTATTAGTTTTAACAACGGGTCACACATGCACAACCGTTGTTAATAATTTGGCGCAAAATTGGCGCAAAGTTAGTGAAAAGTAATCACAACGGTTATTTTTGAAACCCGTTGTTAAAACTTATTTAACAACGGGTGTTTTTTACAACCGTTGTTAAAACATATTTCACAACGGTTGTTGTTTAATAACCGTTGTCAATACCTTCCATACTATAAACCACACAAACAGAAGTCTTCTCTGCGACCACAAAACACAACCCTTAATAAACAAACACAAACACAAAGCAGACAAACAAACACAAAACACATACACACTCTCTTTCTCTCTTTCTCTATTTCTCTCTTTCTCATCGTCGCTTTATCTTCTCGCCGTCACGGTGATTTCATCGTCTATTACGTTCTGTATTTATCAGGTAAATCTCGCCGTCATCTTTATTAGTTTCATCGTCATTCTTTTCTTTTTCTATTTATTTCTTTTGCATGTATGTGTTTTTATCGACCATTATGTTATTTGTTTAAGTATTGTTCGCATAATTAGTTACTAAAACAATGAAGAAGCAAGATGAAGAAGTAAGATAAACATAATTAATATATATATATATATTTATAAATACATAAATTAAAAAAAAAATTACATATGTAAAAATGCAATTCTTATATTTTCATGGAGGATCTTATTGTGCTCTATCGTATCCGTCCTCTCCTCCTTGGCTATTTGGAGGTTCCGTTCAGCTTGCTATATCGTCATATAGCCGCAATCTGCTGCTTTGCTCCGTCAAGCCATTTTCTTTGGCGTGCTTGATGCGGATCGAGCTTCCGCAAGGTAGCTCCTGAAACTTTCCTCAATATGGAGGAACCGGCGGATGAAGTTGTTGTTGTTCTCGATCATGGTAAGAGTCTTTAGGATGAAATCATTCATTTTCTTAGAGTTTTTGAGTTTGATTTGAAAGATTAAGTAGAGTTTGTTTTAACAGTTAGAGTTTGGAGATGAATATATGAGATAATGGAAATGTTAGTTGAGATATGCAATGTATTTATACTAAGCAATGTGTGGGTTGAGTTAATTGCTTTTTAATTAATATATATGTTAGGAAGTTGTGCCATAATAATCATCATCATATCTCTCAATAATGCTGCTTCAAATCCTATTACTAACCCTTCTCATTCCATATTATCCGTTCATATGTACAGTGATGTCGGTAATAATGCATGCATCGGAATTCTAACAGTAGTAATTATGCATGCATCTAGTAATATTTAATTTAATTTTTTTTTATTTTTTAAGAACAAACAACAACGGTTATTGCGAAACAACCCGTTGTCTTTAGTTATAACAACTGTTTTGTATATTACAACCCGTTGTTATAACTTTCCCCCCAAAATTGAGTCACACTTTCCACAACGGGTTTTTATACATAAAACCGTTGTTAATAGTTTTAACAACGGTTTCGTTAAGTAAACCAACCGTTGTTAAAACCTTCTACAACGGACGCTTTAACAACGTCCGCTTTTTTATATAACAACGGTTTTTGACCGTTGTTATAGCCTGTATCTGTAGTAGTGTATCCATTGATCACGGAATTGAAAGGACTTTAACAACCAATAGAAGACTTGCTAGAAATACTTTGAGAGGTATTGGTGAGGTTGTAGATATTCAACCAAATACTATTGAGTTCATCAACCCTTTTGCAAGAGAAGGTGAGGAGAACCCAACACAAAATCAATCACACAATCAACCCACAATGCCTAAGTTTTCATCACATTCCGTACCAACCGAGGAGAACCTACCCAATGGTACTCCCACACCACAACACTTAACCGGAAATTTCATTGGAAAATCCACATTTATCCAATTAGTCGAAAGAAGCCAATTTGGGGGTATGCCTAGTGAAGACCCTCATTCCCATATGAAAACTTTTTGTGACTATTGTGATGCCATTTCACAAACCGGTGTAACTCAAGACCAAATTCGATGGGTCTTGTTCCCTTTTTCTCTAATTGGCACCGCAAAACAATGGTTGAAAAGCCTTGATAAAGCTACTCTTGGAATTGACTCTTGGAAGACGTTGGCTCTAGCTTTCTACAAAACATTCTACCCTCCGGAAAAGACTAACATGCTAAGAGCTCAAATTACGGGTTTTAAGCAAAGGGATGAAGAATCTTTGTATGAAGCTTGGGAGCGATTCAAAGGAATTTGTCGCTTATGTCCTCATCATGGACTTAGCGAGTAGTTCTTGGTACAACAATTTTGGAATGGTCTTTATGAAGACTCAAGAAACATTCTCAACATGGGATCAAATGGTATGTTCACCGAAGTTGACGACAATCAAACTTGGAAGAAGATTGAGGAAATGGCGGTCCATAATTCACAATATAGTAGACCTCGCAAGGCTACTAGAGGAGGAAAGCATGAAGTGGACTCTATTACTCAATTAGGTGCTCAACTTAGTGCTCATATTGATACCATCAACTTGAAGTTTGAGAAGGCTATGGCTAAACTTGAAGAAGCCTCAAAATCACCAAAGCATCATGTTAATGCCATGGTAGCATCTTCATCAATCCCAAGTGGGATATGTGAGAATTGTGGAACTTTGGGCCATGACCAAAGTGAATGTAGGGGAACAAATGAACAAGTGAATGCTTTTCAAGCATACAAAAGTGTTACCCCTTATTCCAACTATTACAATGAAAACACCAAATTCCACCCAAATCTCTCATACAAAAGCCAAAATATCCAAAACCCTCAACCAACATACACCCCACCTCCCATGAGAAACCAAAATCAAAGACCCTTTTTCAACCAAAACCAAGTTTACCAAAATCAAACTCCATACAATAAACAAAATGACCAAGGTTTTGATGTCCAAAAAGCGGTCCTCCAAATGCAAAAGAATCAACAAGAATTTTTCACTCAAATGCAAAAAGATAGCCAAGCAAAAGACATCACCATCAACAACATCCTAGCCCACACAAAAATGTTGGAAACTCAATTGACCCAACTAGCATCTTCAAACTCTCAAAGACAAAAGGGGCAATCACCACTTCAAATTAATCCCCCAAGACCTGAAACGGTTAGTGCCATTCACTTGAGGAGTGGTACGAGATATGAAGGGCCAAAGAAGCAAGTTGAGGATGAAATTGTGGAAGCTAGTGACAAAGAAGAAGTTGTGCAAAACTCTAAGGAAGGAGAACCAACAAATCAATAAGTTTCAAAGAAAAGTGAAGAAAAGGCCAAGGAGAAGGAGCCCATTGTGATTAGACTTCCATTCCCGAGTCGTCAAGCTAAGCCTAAGTTTGATGACCAACTTGGAAAATTCATGGAAATTGTGAAGAATTTAGAAGTCTCGATTCCTTTCACGGAATTAATCAATCACGTGCCGGCCTATGCAAAGTACATGAAGGACATCCTTACGAAAAAGAAGTCAATCCGGAAGCTTGAAACTATCGCCTTCACTAAGGTGAGTAGTGCAATCCTTCAAGGGAGTACACCTCCGAAACTTAAAGATCCGGGAAGCTTCTCAATACCGTGTAGCATTGGCGACACCACGATCAACAAGACTTTGTGTGATCTAGGAGCAAGCGTGAGTGTTATGCCGTATTCGGTTAGTAAAAGGCTACGGATGGGAGAGCTTAAATGTACCAACATCGCACTCCAAATGGCCGATAGAACAACGAAGACACTGTTAGGGATATGGGAAGATGTTCCCATGGGAATTGGCAAATTCTTCATCCCGGTGGACTTTGTCATTGTTGAATTGGAAAAAGACTCCAATATTCCGATCATCCTAGGAAGACCTTTCTTGCACACCGCGGGTGCGGTGATAGATGTGAAGCACGGAGAGCTTACTCTAGAAGTGGGAGATGCGACCATAATTTTCAATCTTGACAAGACCATGAGAGCTCCCCGATTGCATGAACCATACTTTATGGTTGATCACTATAGCCGGAAGGATGATAGGAAGAAGTCGAAATTTCAATGGAAAAAGAAAGTTGATGATGCTCCATCAAAAGAGCAAGGAAATAGCAACAATGAGAGCTTGAAAAGCTCACCCATGACAAGTGAAGAAGATGGCCCCATTGGCCAAGACAAGAAAGAAGGAGACTGGTCTCTATCAACTCAAGAAATTTTTAATGATCAAGTAGACGAAGTTTGCGGTATTTGGGATGATGAGTTCGAAGGGATATTCAATCCCTATATTGGTAATGCTATGAACTAAGACCATCATGGAGAACAACAAGTGCAAAAATCTACTGAGGACCTTTATCATGATAATGAACAAGCTTTTGATTACTTCTTCAAGGTGTTAAGTAACATCAACAACACCTTGAACATGCCCCCTTGACATCTCACATTGGATGAGAGTTTGGTGGAGTCCTCCCTAAACCACCATTTGTAAATATTATAACTCCCTAACTTGCATTTCAATTTTTATATTGCATTTTTGTCATTTTTGGATTTATTTTGCCTTGATCAAGATATTCATCATTTTGAGAGAAGTGAGGGAGGGACTTATGATTTTATTGATGTGCAGTGCTTTACCTTAGTGTGGGGATAGAAAGTGCCTAGGCTATTCATGCCTTTGTAGCGCCCCTACAATGAAGAACACGAGAATTGAAGAATGAAAATGACACGGGTTATGCAGCACCCACGGATGGATCTGAATCCGTGTGGTCAAGAAGGAATCTGAGCGTCCAAACAGACAATCCGCTCGTCCTGAAGAACCCGAGCATCCAATGTCACCAGACGCTCGTCTGGCAGAGCTGCAGAATACAAAAAACTAGTCTGTAAGAGAATCCGAGCGTCTCATCTGGGAATCCGCTCGTCTCATTCTGGACGCCCGTCCTTCAGAAAAGACGCTCGTCTTTTTCAGTAGTAAAAGTCTGGGAATTCCTTTGTGAAGGAATTCGAGCGTCCCTCCAGAAAGACGCTCATCCCTCAAGAAAGAATCCGCTCGTCTTAGAAGCAGGACGCTCGTCCTGTGGCGTCTTTTCCTGGGTTAAACATTGAAGAATCCGCCCGTCCCGATGACAAAGCCGCTCGTCCTCTGCTGCGTTTTCAAATATAACGGGTCTTTTTGACCCTCTTCCCTCATTCATTCTCATTTATTCTACATTCAAACACTACCCAAAACCCAAAAACCAAAAACCTCAAAAACCCTCGTCCTCTACATCAACAAAAACCAAATTTCCTCAACCAAATTCAACAAAATCAAATCCAAACTTCCTTACAACAAAAATTAATCACACCTTTTGCAACAACAATTGATTCAAACACCAAAGTATTCAACTTTTGAGTCGATTTTTTTGGATACGAAGCAACATTCATTCATCCTAAGTCGATTTGGGTATCACTAAAAATTGAAGATTTCAATCTTTCATTGGTGTAATCAAGCAAAGGAGAATGGCAAGAACTAAAGGAGGTAACAAGGCACCCCCAAAGAAGACACTTTCCAAAAGGCAACAAGCTCTTCAAGCAAAACAATTGTAAAAGGCATTGGTAGTCCATGAAACAAGGTTGGAGGTTCAACAAGGTCCCCCTATGGAAGCTACAACATCAACAACTTCGGTCATTGAGCAATTATCCAATTATCCGGAGGTAACTTTCACTTCCGACTCTCATAGGGAGAAATTCATTCTCTTTGCTAAGAAAACCATCATGCCTACTAAGTTTATTTGTGAAGATGCATTGTCAAAATTGGGTGTTCTTGAACAAACCAAAACCTTCTTTGAGTCTATGAGATTGGGTAAATTGTTTACAATGAAGGAATTGACTTACCCCTCCCTCACCTTTGAATTTTTGAGTTCTTTGAAAGTCACAAGGGTGGAGACTCGAACCACCTTCGAGTTTCGTCTTGAAAATGTTGATAGACGCATAACTTATGGCGAATTGGGTAAGATATTAGGCCTTAGTGATAACCCGAAATATACAAAGACTCCTATCAAGTATGACCCCGCTCCTCTTTGGATGGCAATTTCCGGGAAGAAAATCGTGCGTTTTCATGATTGTCGCGCTCTATTAGTCCACCATCCGGGCATTAGAGTATGGCATAAGGTCATTGGGAATACTTTGATAGCAAGAAATGACACTAATCACCTTACCAAACTCGATTGTATTCTTCTTGAGTCGGCCTTGAACATATAAAGGAAATTTACAAAGCCATATAATGCTCTAAGACTTTTGGTTGAACGATGGCTTAATGTCAATTGTGGCAAAGAAGGCACCGCATTTATTGTAAATGGAGGACTAGTTACCCATTTGGCTATGCATTTTAACCGGGATTTCAATAAAGACAACACCTATGTGTCGGTTAAATGAGGCCATCTTGTTGATATGGACACCATGATTCACAAGTTCAAGTGGGTCAAGCACGACACTCTTGACGACAAATATGGGTGGTTAACAAATGAAGCTAGATCTTTCAACTTGCCTTCCAAAATTTGTCGATTGAATGTTCACCGACCGAACTACCTTCTCCCACTCTCCGAAGAGACAGAGTATATCATTCAACAACAAAGAGGCGAAATTGTCGAGCCCTCCTCCTCCATTATCACCCCACCTTACCTATTTTGTGGACAAAGCGCGCAGGATCTGCGTCTACGGGATCCACACTAGGCATAATCGACTCGAGGTTCTTTCGAATCGAATTAAGATAAATTGGAGTCGCCACCAAGTTTTATGGGAACTTTGAACCGTTCAAGTCAACTTTACACCTTTCATCGAAAAGCATAAAGCCAATCGACTACGAGTGATTAAAGATAAAGACTTGTACCCTATATCACTCGATTTGAATGACTCTCGTAATCCAATGGTATTTAGACGGATCCACACACCATAGATCTTGAGTAAGGGGTGAGGGTACGTGTTAGGAAGCCCATAAGGACACCTAACCCCGCCCGTTCATGACGGCCTCTACTAAGTCAAGTATCGGATTTCAAACAAGGTCGTAGTTACTGCAATATATGATATGCAAACATCGTTTTAAAACCCTAACATGTGACAACAATTTCTATGTCGTTTTAGATGCAACTAAACTAACTTTGTCAAAGTTGTAATTTAGCATGTGGGTTGATTGATCTAACAGCATACAAAACAAAGCAAACAAGGCTTGATGGGAATGGGGGAGCCGTTGGGATCTACCCTATTACAACCCAGGCATTTCATGCCGACACAACGAGAAATTAGAGAAACAACTCGATCTAAATACAATTGCTATATACGACACCATACACGACACATGGCCATTCGGCCCAGGAAAACGTGCACAAAGGGGTGGCCCACAGTTTACATAACTCACGGCCTTGGGTCACTCATCGTAATGCGTGCTTTCACTTAATCTCATCGAATTAGACATTAGGTCACACACCAAAACCTGCATTAGCATAAATCGGGCCATGTTGCTTTAAACAACATGCGATTTACTACGCTCTTACATGAATTGGAGCACAGCCATCTAACCAGACAAGACTAAGGTTTTTATAAATCTTTTTACTCGATAACGGCAAACTAATTACAAACAAATTACAAAACACGACTCGATAAACAAAATTAATTACAAGATACGAAATAACGAGATAAAGATAAAAAGAGTGAGAAAAGGACTACAAAATACACGGCCAAACACGACCTACATATCCTAGCCTACCCTAATCCTTGGGTTAGATTCATTAGGGTTAGATAGATTTGCAAAGCGATACGGGATATACATTAGAAATCGATGATAAGAGAGGTCAGAAGGCTTCGCCTAAACCGAGTGCTCTACACGGCCTAAAGGGTCGAATTAGGTCAAGTTCGCTAGTTAAATTAACTCGTCGAGTGTTAATAAGAAGGTGCTAATCACGCACTCTTATACTAGCGAGAAATCATGTGAAAAGAGAGATGTATTCAATTAGGTTACAGAATTGTTAACCGATTTTAATGCTTGTGTCGAAGCACCCTAACATGTCTAATTAGGTTATTAAATCGATCTAATATCGTCTAAATGAGTCATATGTTAACAATCAGAGGTCGAACTAACATGCGAAGGGTCCTAGGGCAGGTCGAATTGAGCGAAACAAGCGAGGGGTCAAAAGCGAGGAACAAAGTTAGAATTCGTTTTATTAATGTCCTACCTTGAACACGAGGATATGTAAATGAGAAGGGGGATACGACCGACCGATGTGGCGGATTTCTTTCCCGACTCAAATCAACGCGGGTGTTCATGGTGGTACTTTAACTCGTACTCAAACTAACTAGTTTCATAGTTAACGAAATCAAACGATAAACAAAACGATAAACAAAGTAAAAACGAACTATAAAAAACAAACATAAAAAAACGAAATAAAAGGGAGAAGAGGAGGATTTGATGCACCCTCAACCTAAATATATCGTTGACACCGTCTTGGGTGGTAATCGATCGTAGATTTTATCTCGAGAGGCCGTCGTCGACGAAGGAACAAAGCAACAACACGTTTTTTGTAAATCTGGACAGCGACTTTCAAACTGCAATTTCTCACTCGTTTCACGGTGAAAATTATATTTAAAAGATGTTTTGAAAACTAGAAAGAGAGTAGAACAAAGATCTTAAAACAAACCATGCTCGTTCTGAGTTATTGGCCACGACAAACGAGCACAAACAGAACTGGACAGACAGGAAAAGCCGCGAAAACAATGTGTATGACACTCTGTTTTTCGAGGGGATTCATGTACTCTCAAGGTCAATTTGGCTCGTGAATATTTGTCTAAGATGTAGATGGATGTTATATGGTTAATTAGGAATAAGAAACTCGAATTTTAATGGATATTTGAAGGGGAAACGAATGGTATTTCGAGAGAGACACAAACTGTTTCTCAGTTTGAATGTCTCGGTTTTGTCGAGAGTTTTGAGACGCAATTAGAGTTTGTTTTTGGAGATTAATGCTGGTGAGTGAAGGTAGTATCTGTATAGAACTTAGAGGAATGAAAGTATGGCAGAGGGGAGGTATTTATAGGGACTTAAAGTAGGGTAAAAGAGAGCAACAAGCAGTCGGGCTGCTTTGTTTCGCTGCTGCTGTCCAGCAGCTTTCGTGAGCTCGTGTAGGGTTTTGGAGGGGTGTTTGTTCGTGTTTAAGCTAGAGTAATATGGGTAGGATATTAGGGTATGGTTTAGGATTAATGGGCACGGGTTTAAGTGGCGTTTGGAGCGGGTTTGGGGCTTGGCAAAGCTAAACACGGGTAAGGGAAAGGGTTGGCTGTGCGGGCTGTTTGGGGAGTGTTTAGGACGGGTTTGTGGAAGGGGTTAGGGCCTGGTTATGAGGGTGAGTGATGGGCTGGGTTATGGGTCAAGAGTTGGTTTGAGTTTGCTTCGAAAACCGTGCTCAAATCGAGTTGAAAACGAGCTCAAAATCGTGTA
This sequence comes from Silene latifolia, assembly GCF_048544455.1. Classification (NCBI taxonomy): domain Eukaryota; kingdom Viridiplantae; phylum Streptophyta; class Magnoliopsida; order Caryophyllales; family Caryophyllaceae; genus Silene; species Silene latifolia. The sequence goes on along the minus strand of NC_133537.1, from coordinate 25,197,264 downwards.
TAAAACCATCGTAAAAAATCGAGTTCTTCAAATACGATTTATAAACGATATAAATTGATTTTTCAATTCAAGTAACTAAAGAATGATTTTTCAAATCAAAAAATATATTTTATTTTCAATAAAATAAAATTAAGAAAATAAATTCAAATTAAAACAATAAAATGAATTTACTTTAAAAAAAACATTTAATTTAAATATCATTTAAATTAATAAAATACTTCGTCGACAACGCTCATTCTACATCGTAAAACGAGCCCAAATAATGACAATGACAACTAAAGAATACATGTGTCCTATCATCATCGGGTGTTTGTCGGGTTCTCTATAAATTCCAATATCGACGGATACAGGTATCTACAGAGCCCCCACTTTGACTGAGGCTTGGACAAGGCGAAAGTCAAAGTTTACCCCAGGTCCCTCTCGACCTGAGGATTCCGAGGGTCGTTTATAGTCCATTAGACTTGTGTATATAAGCTCGCCAGCCATAAGAAGAGATCATACCTGAAACTTCGTCGGGGATTAACTCTTGGTTCTGTTGCGTCAAATTGTCATCATTAGTCGTCGACCCATAAATTGCATATATGGTGGGTTAAGCCTTATCCTCGGGCGCCTACGTATCCGTTTCGGACGGAATCAAACCCGCGTCGTAGTTCGGCAATTGCTGACACATGCCCAAAGTTTATCATCTGCTGGCACCTGTCCGAAATTCATCATCTGTTGACACTTGCCCAAAGCTTATCATCTGCTGCTAGGTGCCTAAATGGGACGGGACTTTCCGATTAAGTTGCCGCCGCTTTCATCATTTGCTTTCAGCTATGGAATTCTTCCATTTCATACTCTTGTATTGAAATGAATTCTTGGTGGATGCCATCCTTTACATCTTGATAATGGTCTCTGAAGCCAATGGCTTCAGAGCCCCCTGTTTGCAATGGCTCTAAAGTCGAAGACTTTAGAGCCCCCAGTTGAAGCATATCCTGCTACATTTGAAACACAAAAAATGTACGAGCAATAATCATCACTTAAGCACATTTGGATCATCGATCTTGAAATTGGATCATTTGAAATACTGGGTCATCGATCCGAAAATTGAATTTGAAAATTTTGAATAATTGGGCCAACGACCCGAATTTTGAATCACTTGAACATTAGGCCATCGACCCGAGGTTTGAAGTTGAAGTGCTGGAATGTTGGATCGTCGACCTAAAATTAAATTTTGAATGACTGGGTCATCGACCCGAAATTTGAACAAGTTGAAATTTTTTAATAATTGGGCCATCAACCCAAATTTTGAATTTGAAATGAATCCCTTGGATGTTGGGCCATCGACCCGAAATTTGAATTTGAAACGAATCATTTTGATTTTGAACTTTGAGATTTGAACCTTGACTTGAAATGTACCACTACTTGGATCATCTATCCATAATTCGCAAAAAGTTTTTGAAATTTTGGAATTGTGAAATATTTGGCATTTTGAAATCGAACCTTGACGGGTGAGCAGGAAATACGACTCAGACACTCTGTATGACCCGTAAATAACGTGGGCGTAGCCCGCTACCGTAAAACAAAAAGGAAAATAAACCGCAAGTGTGCACGGGTTTTAATTCAATTATTGACTTATTGGGAGTAGAAATGTAAATTGGCCAATCTGGTGCCAAAAGATGGCAAATGGGAATCACAAGGTCGTCGGACCTGGGACGGAGATATCGTATGGCATGGGCGTGCTCCCGAGGGCACATGGGAATCAAGATCACTTGGCATTGACAAGGTGGATTAAACTCACGGAGCAACAACGTTGGCTTCGCCCAGACACTAAACACAGACTGATTTTATGAGAACACTTAGACATCACACATAACTTTTGTTGGGAACATTCTGTCACTCTTCTCCTCGCCTACTTTCTTTTCAGCGAGTTTCATCATTTCTTGCCACCACCTTCTTTCTTTTCGGCGGGTTTTTCATATTTTCTGTTCCCAACACAAACCCACATCTATGTGACTCAGCATCTTTGCCTAAACCATTAGATAAAGCTCATTCTGATACTTGATACTATTCATCCGAACCTATATCCTTATCCTAGCCTACATCGAGTGCTAAGACCGACTCAAACAAATGTGGCATCATTTGGACTTGGTTAAGACCCTAAGAAACCGACAAGATGACAACTTGGTTTATGAGTGGATTGAATCCCTTGTTCAGAAGGACTGCCTACGTATTCGCGTGGAGCGAAATCAAATCCGACGTAGTTCGATCAGGGTGCATAAACATGGCATTTTGATTGTGTGTACACACTCGAAGGTTTCACCTAAGGTATCATGTCATATCCCATTCTAGCCTGTAAAGTACCGTTAAATCCCGTGTTTGGGGTTAGGTGTAAAAGGCTTGGATCTTTTGGGATGTGGAGCTTGGTAATAACAAGTTGGAATGGTTAACCATCATTCTGAAGGTTTGTTTTGTGGTACTAAGGGCAAGGGCTATGGCTGTTGATGTGGTTGGAATGGGTGTCTCGGGTTTGATGAACCACGAGTGCAAATGGGTTGAAAAATGATGTGGGTTAAAATTTCCATGTCTGGACCCTAGAGGCTGGGTGTAACAACACAAGCGGAATAATTCTCAAAATTCCCGACTATCCCTTTGTAACTGTCTCAGGAAGGACTTAGAGGGTAAAGAGGTTACTACTTAAGCTTTTGGGCTTCGCCCATTGAACTTCAACTATGGGTACTTGACTTGACTTCTGGCTTCCGTAACTTCGACATTCAACCAAAAGCGTTCTGCAATGACTTCAACATCTTTTTTTTCTTTTTTCCTTTTTCTTTCATCACTTTTCATTTTTTCATTTTTTTCATTTTTCCAATTTTTCTCTTTTTCTCATTTTTTCATTCTTTTTGAAAAAAAAAAGTCTTCTACTCATTCTCCTAGTCACAAATGGATACACCTTGAAAACATGGCTTCGCCAACTAATTTGGGTCAGAACGAACAATTCCTTGTTAGAACGGGTTGGTTTCTTCTCTCTTCGAGAGGGGATGATTTTGTGGGGATGGGCTTGCCTTCCATCATCTATAGGGAAACCAGGAGCTAGTCCGGGTTCATCATAGAATCATCTAAAGGCTTGTGTTAAGAATTGGTTTTGATGGAGGTTTTCTACCGCCAGACATGGAATAGGTAAAGGAATCAAACACAGGATCCTAGTGTACCTTACATTTTGAAACGAGACATATTTCCACCCCAGGGATGCCTTTGAGTATGTTGTGCGTTTTATCATATTTCGGAATGATTGAGGATGGGAAACAAGACATATTTGGAAACGAAACTGCAACTTTTTATTGGAAAGGCAATTGCTTAACAGACTCAAAGGAACGATTCCTAGGACACACCCTAGGTCATCGCGGGAAAAACGACTCAACTTCAAGAAAAGAAAGTCCTAGACTCGACTCGACTAAGAACAGAAAACAGATCCCGACTCATAATTTTTCAAATCTGGTCTTGAGCTTTCCCTTGTTCAGCTGTCAGCTTAGATGCTCGGTTCTAGTCCTTGATCCCTTTGATGGTCTACCTCCATCCTGAGGTAGTCCTCTCAGGATCTACGCCAGTGATGAAGGTTGGTGAATCGAATTGTCCTTTATTAACTTCGTTAACGAGAGGAGTACATTCTAGAGCAAGACTCCCGATTTGAATTTCATTCTTTGGGTTTGGCAAGAATTCAGAGCAATCCACAAATATTTTCCCGATAAACGCCCCTTTTAAAAGACATGGGCGGATAAGATGGGAATAATCGACATTGTCTTCGACAGAAACAAAGTTGGCGTGATCGCCAAATGGATTGGTGATGTTATTGGGTTTAACAGTTGGGATCGGGAGTGTTCCATTCTCAATCAAGTCTTGGATTTCGTGCTTGATCGATAGCACCTTTCGATATCATGGCCTTTCCCTTGATGAAAGGCACAGTAGGCATTTGGTTTATACCATTTTCCTTGTTGATCAGCGGGAGGGTCCGAAGTTGGACCAATAGGCTTCAGCTTTCCTTGAGCTATGAGCCTTTGGAGAGCGTATGTATAAGTGCATCCGATATCGGTGAATGCCCTAGGTGTTTGGCGCTGCGACTTCTTCGATTGCCCTTCTAAGAGATTGATGGCTTTATCAATATGGGCCGTTGCTGGGGCCTTGCCCTTAGACGATGAGGCCCCTTGGTACCCTTTCGGCTTTTCAGCCTCTGCCCTTATGACATCATCTTCTACCTTTATCCCGATTCTTATCAATTCTTTGAAAGAGCCGAAATTATGGTATTTTAGAGCATTGCGGTAAACAGGTCGTAGATTCTTTACGAACTTATCTACCAATCCACTTCGTCAGGCTTCTTGGCTAACTTCACGCTTTCAAATAGCCATCTTGCAAGGAATTCAGTAAAACCTTCTTTGTCTTTCTGTGTCATAACCTCTAGCGTTCTTATATTGGTTCGTATCTCGACATTGTCAGCATAGTGCTTACAAAACTCCACCGTGATATCTTCGAAAGTAGGGAAGTTCTTAAGGTCCAGATTGTAGAACCACGCCTTCGGGTGTTCATCCAGAGATTGAGCGAAAATTTCAGAGAGCATGTCAGCAGGCACTCCCTTCAGTGCTAAGTACCCCTTATAGGCCTTAACATGGTGGACTGGATCTTCTGTGCCCTTAAACTTTGGGATGTTCGTGGGCAACTTATCCTGAACTGGGGCATAGGCCCTAGCATTTTCGTAATGGATGTTCTTCCCCTGGGAGAGTTTCAGACGGTCCTCAATGAACTTGAACCGTTTCTCCGTCGCCGAGGTGGGGTAGATGAAGAGGAATCTTCACCCAGCTTGGATTCGATCACATCCATTCTGGCCATCATGAGGTTTACGGCCTCAGTGGGTTTGTTAACAGCATCTTCCATTGCTTGAAGTCGGGTTTTTGGCGCCCTTTCTACAAGAAAACCCCGAACTGAGTCAATATTCAAATGTAAGAGCCCCTGCACACTTAAGGACACGACACCAACTTGACTCAAACAAAGACTCGACATATGACTGACTAACCCAAAAGGTTCAACTCACGGTTGGATTTAGACCTCGTTTCATTTTGGACTCGACAAAACGACACGACCCAAACCATCATAACTCGATTCTAAACTGGACTCGGTGTGACTAAACCCGTGATTGGACCAACATAGCCCATAGGTTTAAGTGAAACGCCCTAAATGGCCTAGCTTGGACGTTATTGTGGACTATCCTAGACCAATTGGTCGACCCACATGACTCGAATCCCAAGAGGTGAGCTTGGGTGACCCAACAGGGTCGTGTTCTAGATACTTAGGACGAAACATGCCTAGCCAAACACGGCCAAGCCCCGGACACGACTCGACGCATTTCATGCTTGGTTAGGGTTCGAGAAACATTTTGGATTGAATTTGAAAAAAACGAAAAAATCGATTTGAAAATGAGATTTAAAATGGGCAGCATGCCGGCTATAAAAGCTCATTTTGGGCCAAAAAATCTAGTCCTACTTGGGCAGCATTCCGCGTTTTTAAAACCATGCTATTTTGAAAGTAAGTTGTTCAAAAGTTTAGTTTTGAAATTGATATAGAAAATTTGAAAAGACTCGGGAAATTTACCTTGCACATTGTCATTCTCATGTTATAAGGATGTATGTTCCTAGACATTTCTAAGTCTCGGCAAGTCTTCTACAAGAAGGTCTATGCCCTCCGTCCTTTTGGGTCTAATAGAGCAAGGGCCTTTAGGTAGAGTACCTAGAAGAGCATCCCCACCCTCAAGAACCACGACGAGGCAGAGCGGAACCAAGCAATGTGCAACCACCTGGCATAGTGGGACGTCGCCCCCCACGCGTCACAAAGAAGCGATGGGACGGCCCGAGAAAGTCCTTAAGGGTTTATGCATGAATCGTAGCACTACGAGTAATGTTTTACTTTCCAATACTTTCTTTTCAAGTTTCACCTCGGAGGAAAAGACCCTAGAAACAAAGTGTAACTAGTCCTCTTTTCCCCAGCGGAGTCGCCAAACTGTGGACAACGCCCGCAGGATCTGCGTCCGCGGGATCCACACTAGGCATAATCGACTCGAGGTTCTTTCGAATCGAATTAAGACAAATTGGAGTCGCCACCAAGTTTTATGGGAACTTGGAACCGTTCAAGTCAACTTTACACCTTTCATCGAAAAGCATAAAGCCAATCGACTACGAGTGATTAAAGATAAAGACTTGTACCCTATATCACTTAATTTGAATGACTCTATCCAATGGTATTTAGACGGATCCACAAACCATAGATCTTGAGTAAGGGGTGAGGGTACGTGTTAGGAAGCCCATAAGGACACCTAACCCCGCCCGTCCATGACGGCCTCTACTAAGTCAAGTATCGGATTTCAAACAAGGTCGTAGTTACTGCGATATATGATATGCAAACATCGTTTTAAAACCCTAACATGTGACAACAATTTCTATGTCGTTTTAGATGCAACTAAACTAACTTTGTCAAAGTTGTAATTTAGCATGTGGGTTGATTGATCTAACAACATACAAAACAAAGCAAACAAGGCTTAATGGGAATGGGGGAGCCGTTGGGATCTACCCTATTACAACCCAGGCATTTCATGCCGACACAACGAGAAATTAGAGAAACAACTCGATCTAAATACAATTGCTATATACGACACCATACACGACACATGGCCATTCGGCCCAGAAAAACGTGCACAAAGGGGTGGCCCACAGTTTACATAACTCACGGCCTTGGGTCACTCCTCGTAATGCGTGCTTTCGCTTAATCTCATCGAATTAGACATTAGGTCACACACCAAAACCTGCATTAGCATAAATCGGGCCATGTTGCTTTAAACAACATGCGATTTACTACGCTCTTACATGAATTGGAGCACAACCATCTAACCAGACAAGACTAAGGTTTTTATAAATCTTTTTACTCGATAACGGCAAACTAATTACATAAAAATTACAAAACACGACTCGATAAACAAAAGTAATTACAAGATACGAAATAACGAGATAAATATAAAAAGAGCGGGAAAAGGACTACAAAATACACGGCCAAACACGACCTACATATCCTAGCCTACCCTAATCCTTGGGTTAGATTCATTTGGTTAGATAGATTTGCAAAGCGATAAGGGATATACATTAGAAATCGATGATAAGAGAGGTCAGAAGGCTTCGCCTAAACCGAGTGCTCTACACGGCCTAAAGGGTCGAATTAGGTCAAGTTCGCTAGTTAAATTAACTCGTCGAGTGTTAATAAGAAGGTTTTAATCACGCACTCTTATACTAGCGAGAAATCATGTGAAAAGAGAGATGTATTCAATTAGGTTACAGAATTGTTAACCGATTTTAATGCTTGTGTCGAAGCACCCTAACATGTCTAATTAGGTTATTAAATTGATCTAATATCGTCTAAATGAGTCATATGTTAACAATCAGAGGTCGAACTAACATGCGAAGGGTCCTAGGGCAGGTCGAATTGAGCGAAACAAGCGAGGGGTCAAAAGTGAGGAACAAAGTTAGAATTCGTTTTATTAATGTCCTACCTTGAACACGAGGATATGTAAATGAGAATGGGGATACGACCGACCGATGTGGCGGATTTCTTTCCCGACTCAAGTCAACGCGGGTGTTCATGGTGGTACTTTAACTCGTACTCAAACTAACTAGTTTCATAGTTAGCGAAATCAAACGATAAACAAAACGATAAACAAAGTAAAAACAAACTATAAAAACAAACATAAAAAAACGAAATAAAAGGGAGAAGAGGAGGATTTGATGCACCCTCAACCTACATGTATCGTTGACACCGTCTTGGGTCGTAATCGATCGTAGATTTTATCTCAAGAGGCCGTCGTCGTCGAAGGAACAAAGCAACAACACGTTTTTTGTAAATCTGGACAGCGACTTTCAAACTGCAATTTCTCACTCGTTTCACGGTGAAAATTAGATTTAAAAGATGTTTTGAAAACTAGAAAGAGAGTAGAATAAATATCTTAAAACAAACCACGCTCATTCTGAGTTATTGGGCACGAAAAACGAGCACAAACAGAACTGAACAGACAGGAAAAGCCGCGAAAACAGAGTGTATGACACTGCTTTTTTTTTCGAGGATTCGTGTACTCTCAAGGTCAATTTGGCTCGTGAATCTTTGTCTAAGATGTAGATGGATGTTATATGGTTAATTAGGAACAAGAAACTCGAATTTTAATGGAGATTTGAAGGGGAAACGAATGGTATTTCGAGAGAGACACAAACTGTTTCTCAGTTTGAATGTCTCGGTTTTGTCGAGAGTTTTGAGACGCAATTAGGGTTTGTTTTTGGTGATTAATGCTGTTGAGTGACGGTAGTATCTGTAGAGAACTTAGAGGAATGAAAGTATGGCAGAGGGGAGGTATTTATAGGGAGTTAAAGTAGGGTAAAAGAGAGCAACAAGCAGTCGGGCTGCTTTGTTTCGCTGCTGCTGTCCAGCAGCTTTCGTGAGCTCGTGTAGGGTTTTGGAAGGGTGTTTCTTGGTGGTTAAGCTAGAGTAATATGGGTAGGATATTAGGGTATGGTTTAGGGTTAATGGGAACGGGTTTAAGTGGCGTTTGGGGCGGGTTTGGGGCTTGGCAAAGCTGAACACGGGTAAGGGAAAGGGTTGGTTGTGCGGGCTGTTTGGGGAGTGTTTAGGACGGGTTTTTGGAAGGGGTTAGGGCCTGGTTATGAGGATGAGTGATGGGCTGGGTTTGCTTTAAAAACCGTGCTCAAATCGAGTTGAAAATGAGCTCAAAATCGCGTATAAAACCATCGTAAAAAATCGAGTTCTTCAAATACGGTTTATAAACGATATAAATTGATTTTTCAAATCAAGTAACTAAAGAATGATTTTTCAAATCAAAAAATATATTTTATTTTCAATAAAATAAATTTAAGAAAATAAATTCAAATTAAAACAATAAAATGAATTTACTTTAAAAAAAACATTTAATTTAAATATCATTTAAATTAATTAAATACTTCGTCGACAACGCTCATTCTACATCGTAAAACGAGCCCAAATAATGACAATGAAAACTAAAGAATACATGTGTCCTATCATCATCGGGTGTTTGTCGGGTTCTCTATAAATTTCAATATCGACGGATACGGGTATCTACACATTTGAATACCAAGAATTCAAACCCAAGGATGTCGAAGTGGGAAATGATTACTTGACACTACTCATGAGGGAAATGCACAAGCAAGCTTACAATGATAGAGTGGATGCTTACAAGGCCCAATATCCGCCCCTCCTACATCTAGCTAGGCAAGGACTTCTTGATCCGTCTTGTCCTTTGTCTAGTTGGGCGGATAGGGAAGTATTCTTTCCTATCATTCCTAGTGGTAGTAGACCGGGTGGAGAGGAGATGGTTGTTGAAGAGGGTGGTGTTCAAGAAGAGGTTCAAGAAGAAGAAGCTCAAGAAGAGGAAGAGAAAAGTAAGGAAGAACAAGCAAGTGAAAGTGAGAGTGGACGCGATTCCACATCTATGGAAGTTGATGATACCTCAAGAGAGGAGGAGGATGATGATGATACGATGGGTAAAGATTAGAAAACTTTGGAGGCTCCTACATTCTTACACCTCCATTATGGTTTGTCTACTTCCCTTGGTTTTATTTTATCTTGATCATTTATTTTGTGGAGTCCTAGCAACATTGGAGGACTAACACCTTGGCTTCATTAAGGTGTTCTTTATCTCTGTTCCCAACTTGTAAAATCCAAAATGACAATCTTTAGTTTCATGAATTGCATTCCATGTGCATGAACTACCCCGAAATTCAAGACGTTAGAAATAATGTCTATTTTGGTTTGGGGAAGTCCATGCATATGCATTGGGAGCTAATTTAAATTATACTCTCCGCCATAACAAAAACACATGCATCATGTAGTGTAGCTTAGTATAATTTGCATTTAGTTTAGAAATCATGCATATTCATTGCATAATTTCCTATCGTATTGGCCATTGAGGACAATGCCCATACTAGTGTGGGGATGGGAAATTCTAACTTGACTTTTATTTAAAATCCAAAAAAATCAAAAATTTCGAAAAATCCAAAAACTTGAAAATTTGAAAAATCAAAAACATGTTCATTCCTTTTTAGTGTAGTCTTGTATATGTTGTTTGTATATATTGTGTTTGTTTATCCTTTTTCACATTGATTGACTACGCCACATCCGAGACATGAGGATATTGAAGACCGCATGGTATGATCTTTCCAATCTCCTTTTTCCTCTTTATGTTAATGACTATGTGACTTTATTTTGATTGATGCGGTAAAAACAATGTGAATTTAGGATTGCATTTAGATTATTTGGCATACTAGTTGGTAGAAGCATATGCATTAAGATGTATAAATGTTAGTTGCATCATAGCATGTAGTTTGCATGTATGAAAAAATTTGTGAAACCGTCTACTTGGGAAGCTTGACAAGTGTATATAGGCCCTAGTAGATGCTTTTTCTTCTTAAGATTTTGCTTGTTAGAATACTTGTAAAACACCCTAAGATGTGTCATGCTAGTATCCTTTGACCCATGGATTAAGGCATAGTCAAGAGTACCTTGTGGTGTGATAACTCCTTGGCTACCGTTTATTCCAAGGTGACCCTTGAAACCATGCAACCATCATTCATCCATGTTCTACCATACATTTTATCATCAAAGGGAATGGGCACAAAAATTGTTCAAAATTTAAGTTCAAGAATTGAAATGAAAAGAAAAGAAAAGTTTACAATTGCATCAAAAGAAAAGAGGAGTAACAAAAATGAAAACTCTTATGCTTCAAATATAAGCACCCTCCTTACAAATGGGGTGACTTTGAAAATGTTAAAAAGAAAATGCAAAACGTTGAAAAATTGTTAAGTATTGAAGTGCCAAACATCAAAAGAAATGGCAAAAACAAAGTGTTCTCAAATGTCAAATGCCACAAGAAATTGGAGGGAAAAACAACAACAAAAGCAAACTCCCACATGAAACTCAAATACTATCGATCCCTTTATCCATCGTATCCACTTTTGTGCATGGTAGAGAGGGGACGACCCTTCTTCTTGTCTAGGCAAGAAGGGGAATTCCGCGATCCTCCAGTGTTTCTAACACCATAGAGAGTCTATTCTTGACAAAAGCATTTAACGATTGAGGACAAAGGTACCCTAGCTTGACACAACTTGGAGGTGATTTATTGGTATCCTTCTAGGCCTAGTAGTCTGAAGAAACCATATCTATGAAGGAGTGTGTACCCTTGAATTGCCTCCCCTTTAGATAATTTCCGCCACTTAGATGAGGAAAGTGGCCATTCTTTTGTAGATGCATCCATTTCTTGATTTTGTGTGCTTTAATGCTTGGATGTGTCGCCATTTTGGCAAGACCCACCTTGCCTTGCAAGAAGGCATCCTACCTCATGGTTGTCTTGTTGTGAGTTGAAGGGGCGGAGTGAGACCCGCTAATTGTCTCATGTCGGCTATATTAGTAGGATAGTTTAAATAAGGGTCCTAGTTTTGTCACCTCTTTACTCGGGACGAGCAAAGGTTCGGTTTGGGGATATTTGATGTGATCAATATTTGAGCATATTTAGTCCCCGAACTAGCCTCGTTCCTATGCTTTTTAGTGCATATTTGGGTCATTTACTATCTTTAGTCCTTTGTTTTGCATATTCTTTGAGGTTTTCTTTCCTTGGTAGGAGAGGAGTGCAAACCTTGCATTTTCATAGCCAAATAGAGCTAAATTGATCGAATCTAATGACCAAGCATCAAAGAGAAGACAAGACTAGAAGGCCTTTGTACATATTGTAGTATATGGGCAATGATGAAGAAGATCCTTGCATCCCCGACAAAATCCTGGAGGATTGTTTGGAGAAGAGAAGAAGAAAAGAAGAAATGGAAGCTGACAAAGAATCCGCTCGTCCAGCAACTCGGGACGCCCGTCCAGAGGCTTCCCAGGACGCTCGTCCAAGCTTCCCAGACGCCCGTCCAAAACTGAAAGAATCCGAGCATCCAAGCTTGAAGGCCGCTCGTCCAGCCACCTGAGAATCCGCTCGTCCCAACCCTTGGACGCCCGGATTGTGTTACAGGACAACACATCCTCTTCTTCCCTCCATTGAAGATGCGGATATTTTTGGAAGATTAGCAAAAAGGAGACCCGTATCTTTTTCTGAGAGGAGCGATTCCTCAAGGACTTAATCGTCATTTAAGCCCTTAGTAACCCTAATTTATGCACCTAATCCCCACTATAAATACCCCATTAGTCTAATTAGGTTATCATGTTCTTATTATCAATCTTTAGTATAGTTTATGTCATTCTAATCGCTTCTTAATCTTGTAATCAACTTCTAATCAAATATTAATACAAATCTCTTTTCCTTAATTTATCTTTTGTTCATCTTTTATTTTGGGTAATTGAAGATTATTTAGGTTTATTGGGAGATTGACAACCTTCCATCAATCATCAAGTACTTCTTTTATTCTTTGCATTATTATTTTGGAATCACCATTAGGTATAACTCTCTTAATCCCTTTTTAATTATCGTTAATCATCTTCATTTATTCATCGTGTTTTGCTTAGCTAATAAGATTGACAACCTTGTTAACATGTTAAACTTGATAATGAGTGAGTAGTTTCCTTAACTAGGGTTAATGGGTAATTAGGGGAAACCAACATGGGGGATGATTCATGTTTAATTTAATATGTTTTCATAATTTATTTGCTTGCTTGTTGTGATCTCAACTTATGCACATGTTATGTTTGATGAAATGCGAGCCTATGAATCCTTGCATTTTTTACCCATCACTTACCTTTTCAATGAGACTTGTAAGACATAAACCAACTCGAGTCTCATTAGACCATGCATATAGTTGAGTAGGGAGGATTAAGTCGATTTGTAGGTGTTGTACAATCTAATCGATTCGGCTCCTGGACCCAAACCTTCCTAGGATTGTAAGATATAAACCAACTCGATCCTATCACAACAATAATTGCTTGCTTATAATTTGAGAATATGTTTGTATGATCAATTCCCATGAATCCGCTATGACCCGATGACACCCTAGTGCTTTTAATCAATTTTTTACATCTCATTTTAGTCATCTTGCTTGTTTACTTTTTTTTTTGGTGAAAGGTTAGAAATTCTCATTAAGATCATAAACAAGCTATTACAAACTATCCATTTTGGATACACTTCTAAGACTAAGTGAAAGACAGTCAATAAATTACTGTCTTATACCAAGTCCTATCACTACTCCGTTTAATACAAACATGCCACCCTAAGAAACGACATTTAAGTAGGCACTTAAGCTGCTGAAAAACGTGTTTGGGCCGTTGAACAACTCCTTCAAGTCTAGCGTTATTCCTCTGATGCCAGATAGTGTAGTACAAGGCTTGGATCCAAACAATAGTAACCTGTTTCTTGATTTTTGCCCATGCTTTAGTCTGCATCCAGACTAAGAGATTAGCTGCAGGCAAACAAATATTCAGTTTCAGACTAAGCATTCTAAAAAGCTGTCTGGTGTAACAGCACTGAGTGAACAAATGTTGATGGTTTTCAGCTGCTGAGCCACAGAGAAAGCAAACATCATCAGGGATAAGCTGCAAGGCTTCACGAGCAAGTAACCAGCTGATAAAAGAGTGCTTTGAAATGCACCAGGAATTCCAGATCACTTTATTCCAAGTAACAGTAGGTTGTTTCTGTCTGATCCACTGGTAACCACTACTAACTGAGTAACCAGAAGGTCTTGGCAACCACAGTCCAGTAGAGGAGAAACCAGCAGAGAACTTATCCTTAACCTTACATATAGTCTTCCAGGTCCAAGGAGAATCATGCTTAGGAGTATAAAGAGACCAGGGGACATCTTTCATATAAATGTGGTGTACCCACTGTACCCACAGGCTATCCTGATTAGAGTATATCCACCAGGAGAGCTTACAAATTGAAGCAAGATTCCAGGCAATGCTATGTCTAATACCAAGTCCACCTTCATCTTTTGGTACACAAACCTTTTCCCAACTGACAAGAGGGGATCTAACATATTCAGTTGATCCATCCCATAAGTAATTTCTGCAAAGGGCATCAATTGTCCTTAACACTCCCTTTGGCAGTATAAAGATTGAGGCCCAATATGTGTATAATGTAGTAAGAACAGAATTCACCAAGGTTAATCTATCAGCATAAAATAACTTCTTGGCAGCATAACCATGAATTTTTTTAGTAATCTTCTCAATTAGGCAAGAACAGTTCTTAACAGAGAGTCTACCAACAGAAATGGGCACCCCCAAGTACTTAAAAGGTAAGACTCCTTCAGAGAAACCAGAGACCTGAAGAATATCAAACTTAACACAAGAAGCAACTCCATTAAAGTAGATGTTAGACTTCATAGAGTTCATTTGAAGGCCAATGGCTACATAAAAGGTTGCAAAGGCTCTAAGAAGAATCATGATAGAAGTAGTATCCCCCTTAGAGAAAAGAAGCAGATCATCAGCAAACATGAGGTGGGATAACTTGAGATGGCTACACAGGGGATGAAACTTGAAAGGCAAAGTAGCTGTAACATGAGTCAAGATCCTACTTAGGTATTCCATGGTAATGGTAAAAAGGAGAGGGGAGATGGGATCCCCTTGCCTCAAACCTTTTGCCCCCTTAAAATACCCAAAGTTCTCTCCATTAAGCACCAAAGAGTAAGAAGCAGTTCTTACACAAATCATAACAAGTTGAATAAATTTAGTAGGGAAATTTAAGGCAGTAAGTATTTGTTCCACAAAATCCCAATGCACAGAATCATAGGCTTTCTTAAGATCAATTTTCATCAGGCATCTAGGAGAGACAGTCTTCCTATTATAGAGTCTCACAAGATCCTGACAAATGAGAATATTTTCAGCAATACTCCTCCCCTTGACAAACCCTCCTTGGTTCTTACTGACAATAAAAGGCAAGACAGAGGAGAGCCTTGTGCATAAAACCTTAGAAATGACTTTATATAAAACATTACAGCAGGATATAGAACGAAACTGTGTAACATTTTGAGGATTTTTAATTTTTGGTATCAAAGTAATGAAGGTGTGATTGACCTGTTGAAGCAGCTTACCAGACTGAAAGAAATCCAAAATGGCAGCACACACCTCATCACCAACAACAGACCAAGAGTCTTTAAAAAAGGCACTGGAGAAACCATCAGGTCCTGGGGCCTTATGGTTTGGGATAGAAAAGAATGCCTCCTTAATTTGCTTCCTAGTGACAGGAGCCATAAGAATAGAGTGATGATCAGAATTACAGATAGGACCTTGTTGTACCACAGAGGCACAAACATTAGTGATATGCCCAGCTGTCCCAAGTAAAGCATCATAATATTTCAAAAAGGCTGACTGAATATGATATCCATCAGAATACACATTACCAGCAGTATCCTCAATGAGGAAAACTTTATTTTTTGCACTTCTTGCTCTTAGGAGACTATGAAAATAACTAGTGTTGTTGTCCCCTTGATTTACCCAAGTTGCTTTTGATTTTTGGATCAAAAAACTGTCACAAGCAGCTTGCAGCTCCCTGTAAACACCAGTAGCTTCTTTTTCCTTAACTAGAAGAGTAGGATCACCAAGTGTAGCTCTCAATTGGTCTTGTATATTATCCAAAATCTTCCAAGCATGGAATGCACTATTCTTAATATCATCAAATAAGGCCTTATTTAATTCTTTCAAAGGTCTCTTAAGACTTTTCAATTTCATAACAACTTGAAACATCTTAGTCCCTTGCCAAGGCTGATTCCAATGGTGAAGAATGCAAGGCTTGAAGTCAGCCACTTGGCTCCATATATTAAAATACTTAAAACTCCTTCTCCCCTTCATAGAGGTAGCAGGCTCTTGGATAATACAAGGAGTGTGATCAAAAATGCCTTCATTATAAAAGTGAGCATATGCATTAGGTCTGTGGTGAGTCCACTGAGGATTGACAAGGACCCTATCAAGCCTGGAATAAACTCTAGACTGTTGATCAAGTTTGTATGATAAACTCCCATGAATCCCTTATGAACCCATGATATCCTAGCATTTTTAATCTTGTTTTAATTATTGTTAATCTTTCTTACTTGTTCATCATGTTTGGCTTTGTTAGTATGATTGACAACCTTATTAACATGTTAAACTTGATCATGAACATATTTTGGAATCTCCATAGGTATAATTCTCTTAATCCTTGTTTTAATTATGAACATATTTTGGAATCTCCATAGGTATAATTCTCTTAATCCTTGTTTTAATTATTGTTAATATTTCTTACTTGTTCATCATGTTTGGCTTTGTTAGTATGATTGACAACCTTATTAACATGTTAAACTTGATCATGAACATATTTTGGAATCTCCATAGGTATAATTCTCTTAATCCTTGTTTTAATTATGAACATATTTTGGAATCTCCATAGGTATAATTCTCTTAATCCTTGTTTTAATTATTGTTAATCTTTCTTACTTGTTCATCATGTTTGGCTTTGTTAGTATGATTGACAACCTTATTAACATGTTAAACTTGATCATGAGTGAGTAGTTACTTAGCTAGGATTAATGGGTAATTAGGGAAAATAAACATTGGGAATGATTCATGCTTAATCTAATATGCTTCCATAATTAATTTGCTTGCTTGTTGTGATTTCAACTTATGCACATGTTATGTTTGATGAAATGCTAAGCCTATGAATCCTTGCATTTACAACCATCACTTATCTTTTCAATGAGACTTGTAAGACATAAACCAACTCGAGTCTCATTAGACCATGCATATAGTTTGATAGGGAGGATTAAGTGGACTTGTAGGTGTTGTACAATCTAATCGATTCGGCTCCGGGACCCAAACCTTCCTAGGATTGTAAGATATAAACCAACTCGATCCATCACAACAATAATTACTTGCTTATAATTGAGAACATGTTTGTATGATCAACTCCCATGAATCCCTTATGAACCCATGATATCCTAGCATTTTTAATCAATTGTTTACATCTTTCCTTTTGTTGCTTGTTTATTGCTTTTATTAGATTAGAATCATCAACCCATTATAATTGTGACAACCCCAAGCACAACCATAATTAGATTGAATAATTTGAGTAACCACCGTCCCATGGATCGACCTCGACTTACCACTAACTAGTTGTATGTTGAGTATTATAAATATGTTTGATTAGATGTGACCCGACGACATCTCCTACATCAAAATGGCGCCGTTGCCGGGGACGGTGTTGTTTATTTGAATTGTTCTTTTGTCTAGTTTTAGTTGTGCTTCTTTTTCTAGAGTTTTATTGTACTTGTTCTATTTCACATGCTCAACATGTCTACATTTACTTTTTGGCAATATGAAAATGAATCATTTGATAAATATGTTGCAAGATTTGAAGATTATATGACTCATGCTTGGCGTCATGGTTTTACTCTTTCAAATTATGAAGCATGTTGTGTTGTTTATAATGGCATGAACCTTGAAACCCGCAACTTGGCATTTTACTTGAGTGGTGGTAGGATATGTGAGATGAGTTGTGAGGAATTTTGGGAATTTGTTGAATTCATGACCATTCATTGTCTCAAGCAAACTATACATGACATATTTGAAAGTGCCAAGGAAGGTATAGAAGCGATAAAAACCACATTTCAAAAATTCATTGAGGAAAACTATGATGAAAATGAGATTTGTGAGGATGACAAACCTTCATATAACCTTGAGTCAACCTACTATGCCCACAAAATTACCCCACCTTGGGAAGACGGAGTGCTAGATGAGGAGAGTGATGATGAGGAGGAGTACATTCTTGATTGTGAAACTAATGCTTGGATGCCGTCATCCTACTCTTCTTGTGTTTCAATTAACTCAATCTCCATGGAATTTGATGTTAATGGGAAAAGTGAGAATGATATGATGTGAGCTTGAGAGAAAACTCACCCTTTAAGGATGACATATTTGAGGGAGACAATTGTGTTGAGCTTGGTGAGCCTTGCTATGACAACCCCTTTGATAATGGACCTTGTTGGGATGAGGAATATGATGAGGACATTTGGGAATCCCAAATAGATACCCTTAAAATCACCTTGGATGATAATGATAGTACTTGCATTGAATGTGGTGATTTTGACTATTTGGAGGATGAGTTGAGTGAATTGCCAACCAACTACCCATTTCATGTTCCTTCCATCCATCATTTTTCTTATAATTTTTGTCATAATATTCTTGACATGCTTGTTCGGTCTTTTACTTGAGCATTATTTCATTGCATAATCTTGTGTTGTTATCCATGCCTATTTATTTCTCACTCCCAAGAATTTGACCGACTTCTACGTGCTTTGAGTGCTAGTGATAATTTCCTATGAAATTGTTCCTTGATAATCTTTGGTTTGATGGAGTTCCTTAATAACCATTAATTTGTATATATGCATTTAGTGTAGTTTTGCATTCATTTAATAAATTGCATGAGAGATGAAAGGGAGGGATCTCATATTTTAATTGAGTTTTTGAAGAAAATTAATGAAAATGAGAAGATGAAAAATGTAAAGAAATGAAGAAAATGGAAAATTTGGGCTTATGAGTAAGTGTGTTATCAAGAGAAAGGTGTTGGGCAAAAATTTCAAAAAAGATGCGCATCCCGAGACAAATCCGAGCGGGTTGAAGAACAAGAAAAGAAGCAAAAGTTCTCTGACCAAGAATCCGCGCAGATTTTGAGAAAAATGCTCGTCTTCACTGCCAACCGAGCGGGTTCATTTCATCTGGAGCGGGTTCACTGTCAACCCGAGCGGATTGAGTTTATCTGGAGCGGGTTGACCCTGGAATTCCTCATTTTCTCTCATTTGGCTCGTGTCATGGCTATAAATGCTTCTTATCTACCATCTTCATCCCCTACAATGATTGTAAGAACCCTTTTCTTTCCTTATCTCTCACGTATAGTTGTATTTATGTAGTTGCCTCATGATTAAACCCCTTTCTTCCTACATTAGCAATAGTGTTTAAAATCGGTTTGGGGAGGTTAAACCATGAAGCAACATACATATATCATATAGTTTAGGCTTGCACTTATATTATATTTCATATTGCATTTACATTAGTTAGTTCAAATAGTGTAGTTGCATTGTAATATATCTCACATGATTCATGTAGTTAGTTGCATATAGATTAGAATTCATGCATAGTCACTAATGACCAATCCTATTCTTTTCTACACTAGAAATAGTGTTTAAATCGGTTTGGGGAGGTTTGATCATAGATTACCATATCTAAATAGAAATCATGCATCATTTAGTATAGTTTAGATTGCATTCATTTGTTATATATGCCATATAGAATTGCATTTAGTTAGAGCATGCATTCATTCATATCATATCATTGCATTTGTACTTTATTTCAAAAATTCAAAAAATTCAAAAACATGTATTTCCTTTTTATTCCTACTCCTACATGTAAATTGAGGACAATGTCAAAAATAAAGTGGGGGATGGGAATTTATATTCCAAAAATGCATAAAAATTGAAAAATTTCGAAAAATCACAAAAATATGTCTTTTAATTTCATAAAAACAAAACCCATAAAAATTGAAAAATCAAAAACATGTTCATTTCCTTTGTAGTGTAGTCTTGTATATATTGTGTTTGTTCATCCTTGTTCACATTGATTGACTATGCCACATCCGAGACATGAGGATATTGAAGACCGCATGGTATGATCTTTCCAATCTCCTTTTTCCTCTTTATGTTAATGACTATGTGGCTTTATTTTGATTGATGCAGTAAAAACAATGTGAATTTAGGATTGCATTTAGATTTTATGGCATATTAGTTGGTAGAATCATTTGCATTAGGATGTATATATATTAGTTGCATCATGGCGTGTAGTTTGCATGTTAGAAAAATTTTGCGAAACCGTCTACTTGGGAAGCTTGACAAGTGTATATAGGCCCTAGTAGTTGCTTTTTCTTCTTAAGACTTTGCTTGTTAGAATACTTGTAAAACACCCTAGGATGTGTCATGCTAGTATCCTTTGACCCATGGATTAAGGCCTAGTCAAGAGTACCTTGTGGTGTGATAACTCCTTGGCTACCATTTATTCCAAGGTGACCCTTGAAACCATGCATCTATCATCCATGTTCTACCACATTTTTGTCATCAAAGGGAATGAGCACAAAAAGAAATTGATTTGAGTTCAAGAAATGAAATGAAAAGTGAAAGAAAGTTTGCAAAATGCATCAAAAGAAAAGAGGAGTAACAAAAATGAAAACTCCTATGCTTCAAATATAAGGCACTCTCGTTACAAATTGGGGTGACTTTGAAAATGTTCAAAAGAAAATGCAAAAAGTTGAAAATTGTCAAGTATTGAAATGCCAAACATCAAAGAAATGGCAAGAAATTGTTCTCAAATGTTATATGCCACAAGAAATTGGGGGGAAAACAACAACAAAAGCAAACTCCCAAAAGAAACTCAAATACTATCGATCCCTTTATCCATCGTATCCACTTTTGTGCATGGTAGAGAGGGGACGACCCTTCTTCTTATCTAGGCAAGAGGGGGAATTCCGCGATCCTCCAGTGTTTCTAACACCATATGGAGTCTATTCTTGACAAAAGCATTTAACGATTGAGGACAAAGGTACCCTAGCTTGACACAACTTGGAGGTGAGTTATTGGTATCCTTCTAGGCTTAGTAGTTTGAAGAAACCATATCTATGAAGGAGTGTGTACCCTTGAATTACTTCCCTTGGAGATAATTTCCGCCACTTAGATGAGGAAAGTGGCTATTCTTTTGTAGATGCATCCATTACTTGATTTTGTGTGCTTTAATGATTGGATGTGAGTTGAAGGGGCGGAGTGAGACCCGCTAATTGTCTCATGTCGGCTATATTAGTAGGATAGTTTAAATAAGGGTCCTAGTTTTGTCACCTCTTTACTCGGGACGAGTAAAGATTCGGTTTGGGGATATTTGATGTGAACATTATATGAGCACATTTAGTCCCCTAATCGAGCCTATTTTGCATACTATTATATCATTCCATGACCATTTTATCCGTCAAATACTTTCTATTTTGCTTTCCTAGTGCATTTTATATGTTTTATAGGAAAGGAGATAATAAGGCGGAAATTCCCGTCTTTTGTGCATATTTGGAAAGGTTTTTGATGATATTGGATGAACTAGTATGAAGAGGAGACAAGAATGATGACCAAGGATGTAGGAATAAAGTGTATATAGAAGGATCAAAGGGTTAAGAGTAAGGATGAAGAGAAGGAAGACATTGCAAGAAGAACTTGCTCCAAAACCAAACCAAGAGTTGCTCCTTTGGCTCTGAAAGTATGCTAGATGAAACGGCGTTGAAAAATCAAGTGATCTAGGCTTTTGAATCACTCCAATAGGATTCCGGATGAGAAAATGGCGTCCGTTTTACAATCCGAGCTCAAGTAAGGCATGATACAGCTCAACCCGCTCGGGACAAATTCAACCCGCTCGGGTTGAAGCCCAGGATGCTCATATTACGCTCGGGACGAGCGTATTCCTGGACAGAAAGTCTTCCCTTGCTACGTGAACCATGATCCGCGCATATTTCTTGAGAGACTAACAAAAAGGAGACCGGAGTCTCTCTTGAGACCGGCGACTCCCTACCCAACAATTAGCATTGTTAAATTACTATTTTACCCTTGCTTAACCTAATGATGCTCTATTATATATGCCCCATTTGTAATAATCAAACCATCAAGTTTTTCATTAGGTTAAATCAATCATTCCTTAGATTAGATTAGGAGTAGATTAGAATAGATTATCATTTAATCTTTCCACAAATTACACATTAATCTTTCCTTAATTATTGTTCAAGTTTATCATTGAGTAATTCAAGTTTATTATTGGGTAATTAGAAGATTATTGGGTTTATTGGGAGATTGACAACCTTCCATCAATCATCAAGTTCTTCTATTATTCTTTGCATTATTATTTTGGAATCTCCATAGGTTTGTTTACTATTATTCTTTGCATTATTATTTTGCTTGTTTACTTTGATTGTTATTTAGTTTAGTGATCTTCTTATCTCAACCCAAATTGTGACACCCCTAGACACCGCTACTTGCAATCGAAAATCCTACATCAATACCCGTCCCTTGGGATTCGACCTTTACTTGCCTCTTTACTAATAGTAGAGTTGTTTGTGAAGTTATAAATATTGTTTTGGTCTAGGTGCTCCTAAAGACAAGTAACCGAAATCTAAGCTTGGTCGGACTCTCGAGGAGGTTTAGTTTTCGGTACTTGCCGTTAGGAGCACCTAGACCAAAACACAATTTATAACTTCACAAACAACTCTACAATTAGTAAAGAGGCAAGTAAAGGTCGGATCCCAAGGGACGGGAATTGAGATGAGATTTTCTATTGCAACTAGTGGTGTCTAAGGGTGTCACAATTTGGGGTTTGAACTAGAAGATCACTAAACTAAATAGCAATAAAAGTAAACAAGCAAGATGAATTGAAAGGGATGTAAACAATTGATAAAAAGCACTAGGGTGTCATGGGGTCATAGGGGATTCATGGGAATTGATCATACAAACATATTCTCAAATTATAAGCAAGCAATTATTGTTGTGATGGATCGAGTTGGTTTATATCTTACAATCCTAGGAAAGTTTGGGTCCCGGAGCCGAATCGATTAGATTGTACAACACCTACAAGTCGACTTAATCTTCCCTACTTAACTATATGCATGGTCTAATGAGACTCGAGTTGGTTTATGTCTTACAAGTCTCATTGAAAAGATAGGTGATGGGTAAAAAATGCAAGGATTCATAGGCTCACATGGCTCGCATTTCATCAAACATAACATGTGCATAAGTTGAGATCACAACAAGCAAGCAAATAAACTATGGAAATATATTAATTTAAGCATGAATCATCCCCCATGTTGGTTTCCCCTAATTACCCATTAACCCTAGCTAAGGAAACTACTCACTCATTATCATGTTGAATATGCTAGCAAGGTTGTCAATCATACCAACAAAGTAAAACATGATGAATAAATGAAAGTGATTAACAATAATTAAAAAGGAATTAAGAGAATTATACCTACTAATGATTCCAATAATAAAGCAAAGAATAATAGAAGTACTTGATGACAGATTGGAAGGTTGTCAATCTCCCAATAATAACCCAAATAGTCTTCAATTACCCAAAACAAAGGATGAACAAGAGAGAGATTAAGGAAATGAAACTTGTATTAAAACTTGATTAAATGTTGATTATAAGATTAAAGAGAGATTTGATTGATATTAACTACACTAAAGATTGCTAAGAAGAACATGCTCTTCTAATTAGACTAATGGGGTATTTATAGTGGGGATTAGTTACATAAATTAGGGTTTACTAAGGGCTTAAATGACGATTAAGTCCTTGAGGAATCGCCGGTCTCTTGGGAGACTCCGGTCTCCTTTTCGCCGGTCTTAGAAAAATATGCGCATCCTTTATTGAAGCTTGTAGATGACGAAAAGGCCGTAAGGGAATCCGGGCGTCCAGGGCACGGGACGAGCGGATTTGGGTGTTTCTGGACGGGCGTCCAGAAGGGGAAGACGGGCGGATTGTGGGTGCTTGTGGAGGAAGACGCTTGGATTGTGGGTGCTGGACGGGCGTCTTGTAGACAATCCGCTCGGATTGTCTTACAGCTTTTTTCCTTCTTCTTTTCTTCCATTTTCTTCAAAAATTCCTTGGGGATTTCCTCGGGGATGCAAGGATCTTTTCTCATCATTGCCCATCTACTATAGTATGTACAAAAGCCTTCTAATCTTGTCTTTTATTTAATGTTTGGTCATTGAATTCAATCAATTTAGCCTCATTTTGCCATGAAAATGCAAGGTTTGCACTCCTTTCCTACCAAGGACACAAAACCTTAAAGAATATGCAAAACAAAGGACTAAAGACAATAAATGACCCAAATATGCACTAAAAAGCATGGGAACAAGGCTAATTTGGGGACTAAATATGCTCTAATTATGGTCACATCAAATATCCCCAAACTGAACCTTTGCTCGTCCCGAGTAAAGAGGTGATAAAGACTAGTAGCATTATTTAAATTAACCTAATAGCATAGCCGATATGAGACAATTAGCGGGTCTCACTCCGCCCCTTCAACTCACAACAAGACAACCATGAGGTAGGATGCCTTCTTGCAAGGCAATGTGGGTCTTGCTAAAATGGCGACACATCCAAACATTAAGCACACAATGTCAAATAAAGGATGCATCTACAAAAGAATAGCCACTTTCCTCATCTAAGTGGCGGAAATTATCTACAAGGGAAGCAATTCAAGGGTACACACTCCTTCATAGATACAATTTCTTCAAACTACTAAGCCTAGAAGGATACCAACAAATCACCTCCAAATTGTGTCAAGCTAGGGTACCTTTGTCCTCAATCGTTAAATGCTTTTATCAAGAATAGACTCCTTATGGTGTTAGAAACACTGGAGGATCGCGGAATTCCCCCTCTTGCCTAGACAAGAAGAAGGGTCGTCCCCTCTCTACCATGCACAAAAATGGATACGATGGATAAAGGGATCGATAGTATTTGAGTTTCACTTTGGGAGTTTGCTTTGTTGATGTTTTTCCCCCCAATTTCTTGTGGCATATAACATTTGAGAACACTTTCTTTTGCCATTTCTTTTGATTTTTGGCAATTCAATACTTGACAACTTTTTGCATTTCTTTTTGAACATTTTCAAAGTCACCCCATATGTAGTGAGGGTGCCTTATATTTGAAGCATAGGAGTCTATTTTTGCTCCTCTTTTCATTTGATGCATTTTGCAAACTTTCTTTCACATTTCATTTCATTGAACTCAAATTGATTTCTTTTTATGCCCATTCCCTTTAATGACAAAAATGTGGTAGAACATGGATGAATGATGGTTGCATGGTTTCAAGGGTCACCTTGGAATAAACGGTAGCCAAGGAGTTATCACAACACAAGGTACTCTTGACTAGGCCTTAATCCATGGGTCAAAGGATACTAGCATGACATATCCTAGGGTGTTTTACAAGTATTCTAACAAGCAAACTCTTAAGAAGAAAGAGCATCTACTAGGGCCTATAGACACTTGTCAAGCTTCCCAAGTAGACGGTTTCGCAAAATTTTCTTAACATGCAAACTACATGCCATGATGCAACTAACATATAAACATCCTAATGCAAATGATTCTACCAACTAATATGACATATAAACTAAATGCAAGTCCTAAGTTCACATTGTTATACCGCATCAATCAAAATAAAGCCACATAGTCATTAACATTAAGAGGAAAAAGGAGATTGGAAAGATCATACCATGCGGTCTTCAATATCCTCATGTCTCGGATGTGGCGTAGTTTTTCAATGTGAACAAGGATAAAGCAAACACAATATATACAACAATATATACAATTCTACACTACAAAGGAAATGAACTTGTTTTTGGATTTTCAAATTTTTTCAATTTTTTTGATTTTTTCGAAACTTTTTGATTTTTTTGAATTTTTGAATAAAAGTTAAGTTAGAATTCCCCATCCCCACACTAATATGGGCATTGTCCTCAATGCCAAAATGATGAGAAACTATGAAAGCATGATGCATGAATTCGACACTAAATGCAAGCTATACTAATCTACACTACATGATGCATGGGTTTTTTGTTTATGACGGAGAGCGTAATTTAGATTACCTCCCGTTGCGTATGCATGTACTTCCCCAAACCGAGATAGACATTATTTCTAATGTCCTAAAGTTGGGGTAGTTCATGCACACAAGATGCAATGCATGAAACTAAATTTGTCATTTTGGATTTTCAAAAGTGGGAACAATAAAATAAGAACACCTCAATGGGGCCGAGGTATTAGTCCTCTATGTTACTAGGACTCTCCAACTATGATCAAGATAAAATAAATAAAACAAAGAAAGAAGTAGACAAACCTCAAGAGGGTAGGAGCCTCCAAAGCTTGCTAGTCTTCCACCATATCATCATTGTCATCATCTTCCTCAATAGAAGTGGACTCGTCACCACTTCCCTCTTCACTTCCTTGCTCACTTCCTTCATCATCCTCTTCTTCTTCATTTACCTCTTCAACAATGCCCTCATCATCAACAACCTCATCACCGACAATCTCATCGTCACCCGATCTTTCAACCCTAGATGCACTTGGAAAGAAAACTTCCCTATCCGCCCAACTAGGCAAAGGACATGAATGATCAAGTAGTCCTTGCCTAGCTAAATGAAGAATGGATGGATATTGGGCCAAGTATGCATCTTCCCGATCCTTATAAGCTTGTTTGTGCATCTCTTGCATAAGTAGAGTCATGTAGTCATTGCCCACTTCAACACCTTCGGGTTTGAACTCTTGATATTTGAATGGGTAGGGTGGTGTGACAATGGAGGAGGAGGGAATTTCAATTTCACCCCTTTGTTGACGGATGATGTATTTGGCTTTCTTTGAGAGGGGAAGAAGGTAGTTTGTTCTATGAACACTTAAGCGACATATCTTGGAAGGCAAAGTAAAAGATCTAGCATCATTGGTGAGCCACCCATATTTGGTGTCAAGAGGATTATGCTTGACCCACTTGTACTTGTTAATCATGGCATCCATGTCAATGAGATGACCCCCTCTTTTCGCCACATACTTGCTATCCTTGTTGAAATTCGGATCAAAGTACTTAGCCAAAAGAGTGACTAGACCTCCATTTACGATAAAAGCGGTGCCTTCCTTTCCACAATCAACATTGAGCCATCTTTCCACCAAAAGCCTTAGAGCATTGTAAGGCTTGGTGAATTCCCTTCCAATATTTAAGGCCGGCTCAAGTAGAACACAATCGAGCTTGGTAAAGTGGTTAGTGTCTTTTCTTGCAATGATAGTATTCCCGATGACCTTGTGCCACACTCTAATGCCCGGATGGTGGACTAAAAGAGCGCGACAAGCATGATAGTTCTCAAATTTCTTGCCGGAAATCGCCTCCCAAAGAGAAGCGGGGTCATATTTTTCGGGCTTCTTGTAATAACGAGGTGTATCACTAAGACCTAATGCTTTACTCAAAACATCAAAGGTGATGCGCCTATTCACATTGGCAAGGCGAAACTCGATGTATTCTCTAGTCTCTACCTTAGTCACTTTCAATGAACTCAAGAATTCCAAGTTAAGGGAGGGGTATGTCAATTCTCTTGTAGTAAACAATTTTCTCAACCCCATGGCTTCAAAGAAGGCTTTTGTTTGCTCAAGGACACCCAATTTGTTCAAGGCATCTTCACATATGAATTTGGTGGGTAGAAAGGATTTCCTAGCATACTTGGCAAATGTATCCCTATGGGAGTTAGAAATGAAAATTACCTCCGGATAGTTTGATAATTGAGCAATTTCCGGAGTTGTTGTTGTTGCTTCCAAGGGAGGATTTTGTTGTTGTTGGACTTCTAAGTGTGCACTAGCAACCACCATAGCCATTGAAGCTTTGTTTGCTTGAAGGCATTGTTGCCTTTTTGAGAGTGCATTTGCCTTAAGTGCCTTTGTTGATCCTTTTGTTCTTGCCATTGATGATTATACCAAGAAAAGATTGAAAATATTCAATTTTCAATTATACCCAAATCGATTTTAAGATGAAAGGTTTTGCCTTTGTATTTCAAAAATCGACTCAAAGGTTGAAGATTTTGGTGCTTGGATTGATTATTGTTGGAAAAGGAGTAATTAATTGTTGTTGAAAGGAAGTTTGGATTTGATTTTGTTGAATTTGGTTGAGGAAATCTTGTTTTTGTGATGGAGAGGATGAGGGTTTTGGGGTTTTGGTAGTGTTTTGAATTTATGAATGTGGGAGGGGTATTTAAAAAAAAACACCCGAAAATTTCGAACTGTAGGGGGAAGACGGGCGTTTTTCCTTTGGGACGCTCGGATTCTGCCTATTCTGGGTTCAGGAATTCTCGCCTAAAGACGGGCGTCTATCAGCTGGGATGCTCGGATTCTTTGACTGCGGGACGAGCGGATTCTTTCAAAGACGGGCGGATTTTGTTACAGCAGGTTTTCTTATTTTGCACTGACAAAAAGACGGGCGTCTTTCTGCAAAGACGAACGGATTCATTAAGACGAGCGTCTTCTCTGCTGGGACGCCCGGATTCTTCAACAGTCCCAAATTTTCAATTTTACAGCTCAATTGGACGGGCGGATTCTGCCAAAGACGCTCGGCTTCCCTAAAGACGAGCGGATTCCCCTGAAGGACGCTCGGATTCTCCCTGGTCTACCCGGATTCAGTTCGATCCGTGCACTTGCATATCCCGTGTCATTTTTCATTCTTCAAATCCCGTGTTCCTCATTGTAGGGGCACTACTAAGGCATGAATAGCCTAGGCAATTGCTATCCCTACACTAAGCTAAAGCACTACACATCAATTAAAATCATTAGTCCCTCCCTCACTTCTCTCAAAAATGATAATTATCTTGATCAAAGCATAAAAATCCAAAAATGAAAAAAATGCAATGTAAGAATTAAAATGCAAGTTAGAGAGTTAGAAATATTTATAAATGGTGGTTTGGAGAAGACTCTACCAAACTCTCATCCTTAGTGAGATGTCATGGGGGCATGTCCAAGGTGTTGTTGATGTTGCTCAACACCTTGAAAAGGTAGTCAAAAGCTTGTTCATTATCATGATAAAGATCTTCAATAGATCTTTGCCCTTGTTGTCCTTCATATTGGTCTTTATCGATAGCATTGCCAATGTAGGATTGAAAATCCTTTCAAACTCATCGTCCCAAAGACCACAAACTTCATCTACTTGGTCACTAAAGATCTCTTGAGTTGATAGAGACAACTCTCCCACTTTCTTGTCTTGGTCAAGGAGGCCATCCTCTTCATTGCTTAACTTTGGTGAGCTTTTCAAGCTCTCTTTGTTACAATTCACTTGCTCTTTGAATGAAGCATCATCAACTTTCTTCTTCCATTGGAATTCCGACTTCTTCCTATCATCCTTCCGGCTATAATGATCAACCATAAAACATGGTTCATGCAAACGGGGAGCTCTCATGGTCTTGTCAAGATTGAAAGTTATGCTCTCATCTGCCACTTCTAGAGTGAGCTCTCCATGCTTCACATCAATCACCGCACCCGCGGTGTGCAAGAAAGGTCTTCCTAGAATGATCGGAATATTGGAGTCTTCTTCCATGTCAACAATGACAAAGTCCACCGGGATGAAAAATTTCCCGACTCTTACGGGAACATCTTCCCATATCCCTAATGGTGTCTTCATCGATCTATCGGCCATTTGGAGTGTGATATTGGTGCATTTAAGCTCTCCCATCCCTAACCTTTTACTCACCGAGTACGGCATAACACTCACACTAGCCCCTAGATCACATAAGGCCTTGTTGATCGTGGTGTCGCCAATGGTACACGGTATTGAGAAGCTTCCCGGATCTTTGAGTTTTGGAGGTGAACTCCCTTGAAGTATTGCACTACTCACCTTAGTGAAGGCGATAGTCTCAAGCTTCCAGATCGACTTCTTATTTGTAAGGATGTCTTTCATGTATTTTGCATAGGTCGGCACGTGATTGATTAATTCCGTGAAAGGAATCGAGACTTCTAAATTCTTCACAATCTCCATAAACTTTCCAAGTTGGTCATCAAATTTGGGCTTGGCTTGATGACTTGGAAAAGGAAGTCTAATCACAATGGGCTCCTTCTGCTTGGCCTTGTCTTCATTTTTCTTTGAAACTTCTTCTTTTGATGGTTCTCCATCCTTGGAGTTTTGCATAATTTCTTCTTTGTTACTAGCTTCCACAACTTCATCCTCAACTTGCTCCTTTGGTGCTTCATATCTTGTACCACTTCTCAAGTGAATGGCACTAACCGTTTCATGTCTTGGGGGATTACTTTGAGGTGGTAATTGCCCCTTTTATCTTTGTGAGTTTGAAGATGTTAGTTGAGTCAATTGGGTTTCCAAGATTTTGGTGTGGGCTAGAATGTTGTTGATGGTGATTTCCTTTGCTTGACTATCATTTTGCATTTGAGTGAAAAACTCTTGTTGATTCTTTTGCATTTGGAGGACCGCTTTTTGAACATCAAAACCTTGGTCATTTTGTTGATTGTATGGAGTTTGATTTTGGTAACCTTGGTTTTGGTTGTAAAAGGGTCTTTGATTTTGGTTTCTCATGGGAGGTGCGGTGTATGTTGGTTGAGGGTTTTGAACATTTTGGCTTTTGTATGAGAGATTTGGGTGGAATTTGGTGTTTTCATTGTAATAGTTTGAATAAGGGGTACCACTCTTGTATGCTTGAAAAGCATTCAGTTGTTCATTTGTTCCTCTACATTCACTTTGGTCATGTCCCAAAGTTCCACAATTCTCACATATCCCACTTGGGATTGATGAAGATGCCGTCATGGCATTAACATGATGCTTTGGTGATTTTGAGGCTTCTTCAAGTCTAGCCATAGCTTTTTCAAACTTCAAATTGATGGTATCAATGTGAGCACTAAGTTGAGCACCTAGTTGAGTAATGGAGTCCACTTCATGCTTTCCTCCTCTAGTAGCCTTGCGAGGTCTACTATATTGTGAGTTATGGACCGCCATTTCCTCAATTTTGTTCCAAGTTTGATTGTCATCAACTTCGGTGAACATTCCATTTGATCCCATGTTGGGAATGTTCCTTGAGTCTTCATAAAGACCGTTCCAAAATTGTTGTACCAAGAACCACTCGCTAAGTCCATGATGAGGACATGAGCGGCAAATTCCTTTGAATCGCTCCCAAGCTTCATACAAAGATTTTTCATCTCTTTGCTTAAAGCCCGTAATTTAAGCTCTTAGCATGTTATTCTTTTCCGGTGGATAGAACTTTTTGTAGAAAGCTAGAGCCAACTTCTTCCAAGAATCAATTCCGAGAGTAGCCTTATCAAGGCCTTTCAACCATTGTTTCGCGGTGCCAATTTGAGAAAAAGGAAATAAGACCCATCGAATTTGGTCTTGAGTTACACCGGTTTGAGATATCGCATCACAATAGACACAAAAAGTCTCCATGTGAGAGTGAGGGTCTTCACTAGGCATCCCCCCCCAAATTGGCTTCTTTCGAGTAATTGGATTGGCAATGAAATTTCCGGTTAAGTGTTGTGGTGTGGGAATACCATTGGGTAGGTTCTCCTCGGTTGGTACGGAATGTGATGAAAATTTAGGCATTGTGGGTTGATTTTGTGTTGGGTTTTGAGTTGGGTTCTCCTCACCTTTTCTTGCAAAAGGGTTGATGAACTCAATAGTATTTGGTTGAATATCTACAACCTCACCAATACCTCTCAAAGTTCACATAGCAACTCTTCTATTGGTTTTCAAAGTCCTTTCAATTTCGTGATCAAAGGGTAACAAGTTACCTTGTGATCTTCTAGACATGCAAAATATCAAACAACTCGAAAATAATTAGAACAAACCTTGAGGAGTTTTACTTCCCCAAGGCAAAGAAAGACACAACTAATAACAATACAAGAAAATCTAAATCAAGTTAACACCGTCCCCGGCAACGGCGCCATTTTCGGTCGGATTCTCGAGGAGGTTTAGTTTTCGGTACTTGTCGTTAGGAGCACCTAGACCAAAACACAATTTATAACTTCACAAACAACTCTACAATTAGTAAAGAGGCAAGCAAAGGTCAGATCCCAAGGGACGGGAATTGAGATGAGATTTTCTATTCCAACTAGTGGTGTCTAAGGGTGTCACAATTTGGGGTTTGAAGTAGAAGATCACTAAACTAAATAGAAATAAAAGTAAACAAGCAAGATGAATTGAAAGGGATGTAAACAATTGATAAAAAGCACTAGGGTGTCATGGGGTCATAGGGGATTCATGGGAATTGATCATACAAACATATTCTCAAATTATAAGCAAGCAATTATTGTTGTGATGGATCGAGTTGGTTTATATCTTACAATCTTAGGAAAGTTTGGGTCCCGGAGCCGAATCGATTAGATTGTACAACACCTAAAAGTCGACTTAATCTTCCCTGCTCAACTATATGCATGGTCTAATGAGACTCGAGTTGGTTTATGTCTTACAAGTCTCATTGAAAAGATAGGTGATGGGTAAAAAATGCAAGGATTCATAGGCTCGCATTTCATCAAACATAACATGTGCATAAGTTGAGATCACAACAAGCAAGCAAATAAACTACGAAAACATATTAATTTAAGCATGAATCATCCCCCATGTTGGTTTCCCCTAATTACCCATTAACCCTAGCTAAGGAAACTACTCACTCATTATCATGTTGAATATGCTAGCAATGTTGTCAATCATACCAACAAAGTAAAACATGATGAATAAATGAAAGTGATTAACAATAATTAAAAAGGGATGAAGAGAATTACACCTACTAATGATTCCAATAATAAAGCAAAGAATAATAGAAGTACTTGATGATAGATTGGAAGGTTGTCAATCTCCCAATAATAACCCAAATAGTCTTGAATTACCCAAAACAAAGGATGAACAAGAGAGAGATTAAGGAAATAAAACTTGTATTAAAACTTGATTAAATGTTGATTAAAAGATTAAAGAGAGATTTGATTGATATTAACTACACTAAAGATTGCTAAGAAGAACATGCTCTTCTAATTAAACTAATGGGGTATTTATAGTGGGGATTGGTTACATAAATTAGGGTTTACTAAGGGCTTAAACGACGATTAAGTCCTTGAGGAATCGCCGGTCTCTAGGGACACTCTGGTCTCCTTTTCGCCGGTCTTAGAAAAACATGCGCATCCTTCCTTGAAGCTTGTAGAAGACGAAAAGGCTGTAAGGGAATCCGGGCATCCAGGGCACTGGACGGGCGGATTTGGGTGTTTCTGGACGGGCGTCCAGAAGGGGAAGACGGGCCGATTCTGGGCGTTTTGCACGGGCGTCTTGTGGAGGAAGACGCTCGGATTGTGGGTGCTGGACGGGCGTCTTGTGGACAATCCGCTCGGATTGTCTTACAACTTCTTTCCTTCTTCTTTTCTTCCATTTTCATCACAAAATACTTGGGGATTTCCTCGGGGATGCAAGGATCTTTTCTCATCATTGCCCATCTACTATAGTATGTACAAAGGCCTTCTAATCTTGTCTTCTCTTTGATGCTTGGTCATTGAATTCAATCAATTTAGCCTCATTTTGCCATGAAAATGCAAGGTTTGCACTCCTTTCCTACCAAGGACACAAAACCTCAAAGAATATGCAAAACAAAGGACTAAAGACAATAAATGACCCAAATATGCACTAAAAAGCATGAGAACAAGGCTAATTTGGGGACTAAATATGCTCTAATTATGGTCACATCAAAGCTCCAAGTGAGTCCGACCAAATCCCAAGGGCTAGGATCGTCGGATTGTCTTGTTCTTTACGCCGTTGAGTTGGTCATGTTAAGGGTAAGATTCTTGTATAATTTTTATACTGTTTCATTAAGTTTGTTTAAAACCCTAATTGGGTAGATTAGGGGTTTGGTAGTATTATGTTGTTTAGAGGATGATTGTATGATTATATGTGGTTATATGAGGAGATTTCGTAGAGGAGCATTTTTTATTAGCTGCTTGTGACGGTCCTGTTGTTGCTATTCTAGGTAGGGTTTCCATACTCGGTTATTGATTACATAATGTTGTGTATTGTTGTTGATTCATATCATATTGGAATTGGAATTGGTGAGTGTTGATTGTATAGTTAGTTGGGATTGTTTGTCTGTGGTTCGCGAGGAATGCACAATACACCGCTTTCTATTCACCACAACACCACAACCACCTCACAGGTACCAGGACGCAATCACGCCACCAACAACCCGGTGACGGCATCACATCACCGCCCACCAAAAAGCTGGACCATAGTCCGTAAAACAGGTAACACACTTGTGTATCGAGTCCGGGCGCTAACCGGACCTCTTCCCGGCGTCGCGAAACCACACGAACCCCTCTATAACTCAATCCATTAACGTGCACGTCCCTCTTGGAGTGGGAAGCTCCAAGAGGCGACTCAAGCGTAAGACAGTCTCCCAACTACCTTACGTCTCCTCAATAACAATGTGTCACCACCACAACTCCACTATATCCTCCAACATCCATAATAATTACATGTATGCAATATGCAACATAACCAATTAAATATGCGAATCCTTATGAGACGCGATCCCAAATATGACATGACATTAAATCCACAAAGATTCCAAATCTTTAAGTCGACGTAACTCTTTATCATGCTATAATGCAATTCCAACCTCAATATGAGACTCACAGTAATGCTGAATGTTATAATAAGATGTAATACTATCTTAACCATGGAAACAATGACAAATGACACACAAATAAGCATCCATATTATCAAAACCAAATAGAAAAATCATACCTTTTAGCACACTCCAAAAGGAACTCGAAACAAGCAAGATCTGCCTCATAAAACCGTTTCATCCTACACCAATCTTATATTAACTATCACAACACATCTTATCCTCTTTTATGGTACAAAACCCCTTATTATTACCCATCAAATACCCATAAAACTAATTATAATTACTAATTAATTCTACTCATAATAAAAACCTCCAAATTCAAGGGTATGGGTCACTATGAAATTGAAATAGAAGGATGGATATTAACTTACAAATGGAAAGGAATAAGAATGAATCAAGCTTGGTGAACAATCCCTCCAAATATAGGTTGGTATTCTTACAAGTGTGTATGGAGAAGGTTCTAGAGAGTTATGGGTGATTGATAGAGTGTGAGAGGTGTTTATGATTTCAAAATGAAGAAGGGAGCTGAAATGAGAGTATATATAGCAAACCCCAAAACATGGAGCCAACACGCGGAACTTAGGTATGGAATCGTACACTCGGTCGAGTGTATGAAGGCACTCGGTCGAGTGCACCAGCCACTCGGCCGAGTGACACATAAACAGAACTTGGTTTGAACCCAGAGGGAACTCAGTCCACTCACTCTGTCGAGTGAGAGCCACTCGGTTGAGTACTCTACTGTACTCACCGAGTGCACGGCTAAGAAAGTCTAGGGTATTACATTGTAACTCCGTTTGGAAGCCTAATTGCACAAATTTTGATCTTTCATAGGTCATGAAGACTTTGGATACTGCCATTAACATGGGTAGTTGCACTGATATCAAGTATCCAACATTTTTACCGTAAATGTGATCTTTAGTATTGGGAATATCTTGCAAGTCGAGTAACAATTGCCACCGTTTAGTAGTCAAACTAGCAATGACAGATGCGTCGAGAGAGGAGCGAGAAGCACTTGGGGGTGTGTCAGTATAAATGTTGTTAATACGAGTAGATCCCCCCTTGCCACGACCGTACTACTACGATCACCTTTTGTTCCGCTTTCGCGACCAGAATTTCGATGACCCCGTGGATGATCACCCCCACAAGTCTGGATAGCCATGATTAATAAAAAAAAATTGATTCGGCATGACCGCTGCGCTTGTAGTATGTACTATGCTTTTCGGAGTTGTCCACGAGCTTTCCTTTGCCTTTGTTCTAGGTTTGGAGTTAAAAAGCCCTAATAGCAGCAATCATGGTGGGTGAAGGCGTGGGAGTGCGCATTCGGTCCTCTTGGATTGTGGCTTAATAAGCCTAATTAACAGATGGCGGTGTATTTGTGAAGAGGAGGTTAGAACGAAGGGTACCATAGAAAGAGTTGTTCAGAATCATAAGGAAGCAATACAATCGATCATGTTCTTATAACACGTCGAATTTCGATGCAAGGTTACATATGCAGCTTCCGCATACACAACTGGGAATTTGCTATTAATTGGCGAGATCGTCCCAAAAATGCTTTAAATGACGAAAATAATGGGCCATATACCGGGTTTTAAGTTTCTTGCATTCAGCTAAAGCCGACTTTAGCTACTGAATGCAGCTTCTATTGACGACGAGGAATCGTTCTTTAAGATCTTTCCATAACAAGGAGACATCTTTATAATAGGTTATAGTGGTGCGAAGAGAGGGTTCAACAATATTAATTATTTATGAAACGATCATTGTGTAAAGTTTATGAGAGAATTGTAAATAGGTTTATAGTAACAATATGTAATACAAGCCTATATATACTAGTTACAAAGGTAGTATACAACTAACTAAATCAATGGAAATCATTGACTCCATAAATTAAGGAGCAATAAAAGGAAACTAATAATACAAAAATATACAGTGCTTGTATAAGAATATTACAATGGTTGACTAGCATAGTTTGTGGAAGATATTTGTGCTTGAGTATCTTTGCTAGAAGATATATCTTTGACATTCCCGCTCAAGATGGATGGTGTATGACGGATTCCAATCTTGGATGATAGCTCAAGAAAACACGACTTATGAAGGGGCTTGGTCAGAGTATCTGCTAATTGACCGCTTCCATTAATATGTTATATTCGAACAGTGTAACACCCCGAGAGTATGAGAGAAAAGTTGTCCCACATCGGGAAAATATGGAGCTTGTGATATGTTTATAAGGGATTACACCCACCACTTAGTAACGAGCCTTGTCCTTTTGGGTTTAAGTGAGGACAAATAATGGCCCCAAAGGCACGCACACATATTATTGGGATTGTGTTACGACGGCGGTGGGTCGGGTTATTATAAAATGGTATCAGATCAACCCTGCGACCGCGTGGTAAGCCTGTGGTCGGGAAGTATCCGGGGCACCCACCTAGCAGGGGAGGATTCTGGGGCTTGGCTGTGATCAAGTAGGGGAGAGTGCAACACCCCGAGAGTATGAGAGAAAAGTTGGCCCACATCGGGAAAATATGGAGCTTGTGATATTTTTATAAGGGATTACATCCACCACTTAGTAACAAGGCCTTGTGCTTTTGGGCAAAAGTGAGGACAAATAATGGGCCCAAAGGCGCACACCCATCTTATTGAGGTTGTGTTACGACGGTAGCGAGTCGGGTTATTATAAAAAGAACCAAGGCGGACATGTTCTTTGACAAAATGAAAGGCGAGAGCAAGATGCTTCATCCTTGAGTGAAAAACTAGATTAGCGGAGCAATGTGTCAGACTAAGATTATCACAGTAAATTGTGGGAGGATTAGTGACGGTGATACCCAATTCTTGAAGGAGATACGTGAGCCATAATACCTCAGAATTAGTATCTGCAATGCCTCTAAACTCGGCTTCAGTAGAGGACCTATACAGGGCTCTTTATTTATTCGATGACCAAAAAATAGGATTTTTTACAAGATAGAAAATATATCCAGTAGTAGAGACATAGTCATCGGGGTCACTTTCCAAGTTAACATCACAAAAGGCGTAGAGACATAAGGGAGTTGTCTTTGTGAGTTGAATGCCGAGATGAAGGGTCCCTTTAAGGTAACGAAGGAGTCGTTTAAGTGCTTCCCAGTGATTCGTGGTAGGGTGCATGATAAATTGTGCTAATTTGTTGATGGAGTAAGCAATATCAGGCCGAGTAAGGGAGAGGTATTGCAAACTGCCAACAATTGATCGATAGTCACTTTTATTCTCAATGGGTTCAGTAGGTTGCTTCATTAGAGGTGGATGCATGGGAAAGCATGGGTGTAGTGGCGGGTTTTCATTCATGGTGGTTGTATTTGTGAAGAAGGTCAGAGAGGTACTTGGTTTGTTTGAGATGCAATCCGGTCTTGGTTGTGTCACTTCGATTCCAAGGAAATAGGAAAGAGGACCAATAACTTTAAGCGATAATTTGGTTGATATTTGGGTAATAAAGTCGTTAATTTGATGAGTGTTGGGTCCAATGACGATTATGTCATCGACATAAACGAGCACATATATACAAGGTTTTATGTTGTGAAGTGCACACAAATAGGGATGGATCAGATACAGAGTTACAGAAACCATAGACAGAGATATGCTTTGAGTTCGGTGTACCAAGCTCAGGGGGCTTTCTTGAGTCCGTATATAGCTTTTGTAAGACGGCAAACATGGTCGGGTTTGTTAGTATCTATGAAACCAGGGGTTGCCATATGAATAACATATCAGCAAGGTTACCTTGAAGAAAAGCGTTGTTGACATCGATTTGGTGAAGATGCCAGTTGTTGGTGACGGCAAGCATAGGGATGAGACGAATAGTTGTGGGTTCAATTACAAGACTAAACGTTTCAGAATAATCAATATCAGGCCTTTGATGAAAACCTTTGGCGACGAGACGGGCTTTGTGTTGGTTAAGGCTTCTTAATTCGATAAACCAATTTGCATACAATAATATTTTGGGCAAGGTGGCGAGTTACGAGGGTCCAGGTGTTATTTCAAAGCAAGGCTTTGTGCTCGTCAATCATTGAAGCACGCCAACGAGGATCAACAAGAGCTTGTTCAGTGGTTGTGAGCGTAACATGGGGTGACGGTGGAGAGGGCTAGCTTGGTGTATTTGGTATTTAGCTTGACTATGTTGTTTCTTAGGCGAGTGATAGCATGAGGCGGAGGTGGGGGTGGGGTTGATGGTGGAGGTGGAGAGCTTGCAGGTGTCGAGGTAGGTGTCAATTTGGTGGGTGGACTGGCAGTGGATATGGGTGTGAAAGGCGATGAGGTAGTGGGGCAAGGTGTGGAGGACTCGGGTTGTGATGTAGTGATGGCAGTCGTAGGCTTAGGCAGAGATGGGGGAAGCAGGGGAATAATAAGGTCACACCTCTGATCAGGGGAGGGAAGAGGGCATGGGTCTTATTGGGTGAGGGAGCTATACGGAAATTCAATTTTGACGAAGCGGACATGACGCGATGTGTAGGTTTTGCGCCTCAATGGGGTGAAACATAGGTAAGCACTTTGACTTGTGGAATACCCTATAAAGACCCATGGTGTGGATTTTGGATCAAGCTTATGGGTGTTGTAAGAGCGGAGCCATGGGAAGCATAAGCAGCCAAAAGGTCGGAGTTTCTGATAATTAAGTGTTTGATTTAGCAAATTTTCATATGGATATTGCTTTTGTAGTGTCGGTGTGGGAAGACGATTTATTAGATAGGTTGCATTAGAAAAAGTATAAGGCCAAAAGGTTGTGGGCATATTGGCTTAGGGGAATAGAGCGAGACCGGTTTCAACAATATGTCTATGCCGACACTCCGCAAAGCCATTGTGCTCCGGGGTATGGGGAGGTGATGTTATTAAGTGTGTGTTTCCATTATCAAGAAGAGAAGAGTTTAATTTTTTGTATTCGCCCTCATTGTCGGAATAAAATATTTTATTGGTTTCGCAAAAAAAAATCAATTAGGGGCTTAAAGCGAGCAAATTTAGTATGTGTATCGGGTTTTTTTTTCATTGGATATGGCCAAATGTAATGCGTAAAATGGTGTACGAAGATGACGTAGTATTTAAATACATCATGAGATAAAACTGGAGAAGTCCAAACATCCGAATAGAGAATATCGAGAGGAGCAGTGGACTTGCGAGTAGAAACAGAAAAAGAGAGTTTATGGCTTTTATTCATAAGGCAAGAATTACAATGTAACTAGAAATATGAAAATTGCAAGAATGATTCAAAAGCTTGAGAGTGGCGTTGGATGGATGGCCAAGT
The DNA here is from genome assembly GCF_048544455.1 of Silene latifolia. NCBI lineage: Eukaryota > Viridiplantae > Streptophyta > Magnoliopsida > Caryophyllales > Caryophyllaceae > Silene > Silene latifolia. Next base: position 25,157,782 of record NC_133537.1, on the reverse strand, counting down.
CGGTGGTGCCATAGGTTTAAGGCGAGCTTGGCCGTGTGCTTGTGGTTTTGGAGGAGGTTGTCATTCATAGGTTCCATCATGTAAATGGCCTTGAAGAAGAACATGCCCCATCGCAATTGCCTTAAAACAAAAAGATGTTGGTGAGAATAATGCAATAGCCGAGTTGTCTTTGCAAAATTGAGAAACGAAAAACAATTTACGAGAAATATTTGGGACAAGTAAAACATTATTAAAGATAAGAGAATTAAAACAGAATGAACCAATATGAGTAATAGGTAGAGATGAGCCATCGCCTATCACAAGATCATCGGGTCCATCATATGCGGTGTGGAGAGAAAGGGTGCTAAGATCATTCGTGATATGATGAGATGAACCACTATCAAAGAGATAGAAAAAGGTGGGAATAGTAGTGGTAGTAGCGGTTTGAGTATGGGGACGGTCCTGCTTAGCGGTGGAGGGAGAACGACATTGGGATAGTCGCGTTTGATAGGTGGTGCGAGGTTGATAGGTGTGAGACTGATTTGGAGATATGGTAGTGGCGTGTGGCAGCATGAGTCGGGGGGGGGGGGGTGAATAGGTTAGAGGGCGGTTGGTTTTTGACAAGGAGTTCATGTAGAACAAGCTTTTCATGAAATGCTTCGAACGAGATGGAAACGTCTCGTGCGCGCACTGCATCAATCACAGGTTTGTAAAGGTTTTGGTCAAGACCAGAAATGATGTGGGAGGTGATGTCCTTGGCATCGACGAGCTTGTCGAGTTGAGCCAATTGATCAGTATAAGACTTAATCGACAAGAGGTAATCCGTGATGGATTGTTCACCAAGGGAGATGTTTTTAAGCCTATCCTTTAGTTGAAGGATATGGCCTCGTACGTGAGAGATTGGTGTAGGTGGTCGCGAGAGTTTGCCAGGCTTCATGGGAGGTTGTGGCTTCGAGTATGAGGGGACCGACAAATTCATTAAGCGTGGTTGCTAATGCACCAAGAATGAGTTGGTCTTGGCAAAACCATGTGTTATAGGCAGAGTTAGGGATGGGTTCGGAATAAGGCTTGGTATCGGTGGCAGCGGCTGTGGTGGTTGGACTCTTGGTGATGAGGGGTGCTTGAGCCATGAAGATAGGCAAATAAACCATATCCTTGTAGAAGACGGGTTATTTGGAAATGCGAGGTGCGATAAGGAAGAGGCGTGAGTTTGGTAAAAGACGGGAAGTGAAGTAAAATGAGGGGTTTAGACGGTTCATCAAGGTTAGGGATGAGGTTATTGTTGGATGTCCTGAGTATACCGACAAGTGTGGAAGTAAGAAGAAGGGTTAGTATTGTGATCGATTGTGAACCTGATACCATGTAAAGTTTATGAGACAATTGTAAATATTGTTATAGTGACAAGATGTAAATACAAGCCTATATATACTAGTGATAATGATAGTATACAAGTAAATAAATCAATGAAAATCATTAACTCCATAAATTAAGGAGCAATAGAAGGAAACTAATAATAAAAAAAATATCCATTGCTTGTATAAGAATATTACGATGGTTGGCTAGCATAGTTTGCGGAAGATATTTGTGCTTGAGTATCTTTCCTAAAAGATATATCTTTGACACATTGAGTGAACGGTACTCCATTCATCTAAATTGTCTTTTGGTTTTGGAATAGTACCGTTGATAGAACCAAACCTTCGACGTGCTCGGAGGGCAAGACGAATCGAACGGGCCCATTCGTCATAATTTTCACCATGTAATTGAACGCTCGTAATAATTAGATTACCGAGGATCTCTTGACACCAAAGATGAAACGGATAAATGATATGTCACTACTACAAATACAGGCTATAACAACGGTCAAAAACCGTTGTTATATAAAAAAGCGGACGTTGTTAAAGCGTCCGTTGTAGAAGGTTTTAACAACGGTTGGTTTTCTTAAGGAAACCGTTGTTAAAACTATTAACAACGGCTTTATGTATAAAAACCCGTTGTGGAAAGTGTGACTCAATTTTGGGGGGAAAGTTATAACAACGGGTTTTAATATACAAAACCGTTGTTATAACTAAAGACAACGGGTTGCTTGTAAATAACCGTTGTTGTTTGTTCTTAAAAAATAAAAATAAAAAATTAAATATTACTAGATGCATGCATAATTACGGCCCGTTAGAATTCCGATGCATGCATTATTACTGACATCACTGTGCATATGAACGGACAATATGGAATGAGAAGGGTTAGTAATAAGATTTGAAGCAGCATTGAGAGAAATGATGATGATTATGGCACAACTTCCTAACATATATATTAATTAAAAAACAACTCAATCCACACATTGCTTAGTATAAATACATTGCATTATCTCAACTAACATTTCCATTATCTCAATATATACATCTCCAAACCCTAACTGCTAAAACAAACTCTACTTAATCTTTCAAAACAAACTCCAAAAAACTCCAACAAAATGAATGATATTATCCTTAAGACTCTTACCATGATCGAGAACAACAACAGCTTCATCCGCCGGTTCCTCCATATTGAGGAAAGTTTCAGGAGCTACCTTGCGGATGCTCGATCCGCACTGAAGCACGCCAAAGAAGATGGCTTGACGGAGCAAAGCGATTGCGGCTATATGACGATATAGCAACTGCTGAACGGAACCTCCAAATAGCCAAGGAGGAGAGGACGGATACGATAGAGCAGAATAAGATCCTCTATGAAAATATAAGAATTGCATTTTTATATATGTAATTTTTTTTTTTAATTTATGTATTTATAAATATATATATATATATATATATATATATATATATTAATTATGTTTATCTTGCTTCTTCATTGTTTTACTAACTAATTATGCGAACAATACTTAAACAAATAACATAATGGTCGATAAAAACACATACATGCAAAAGAAATAAATAGAAAAAGAAAATAATGACAATGAAACTAACGGTGATTTTCGAGATTTACCTGATAAATACAGAACGTAAGAGACGATGAAATCAACAGTGACGGCGAGAAGATAAAGCGACGATGAGAAAGAGAGAAAGAGAGAAAGAGAAAGTGTGTGTTTTGTGTTTGTTTGTCTGCTGTGTTTGTGTTTGTGTATTAAGGGTTGTGTTTTGTGGCTGCAGCAGACTTCTGTTTGTGTGGTTTATAGTATGGAAGGTATTGACAACGGTTATTAAACAACAACCGTTGTGAAATATGTTTTAACAACGGTTGTAAAAAACACCCGTTGTGATTACTTTTCACTAACTTTGCGCCAAATTATTAACAACGGTTGTGCATGTGTGACCCGTTGTTAAAACTAATAACAACGGTTTTTATAACCATACCCGTTGTAATTGATTTTAGTAAAATTCGCGCCATACATTCTATAACGTCTATTGTGATTTTCGTGAATAATCGTTGTTAAAGGGGCGTTGTAGTTGCCTGGATTTGTAGTAGTGTGTGTTTATTTGTTTAAAAAAATTTCGATGGTGTCTGGTACCATGATAAATCGATAAGAGTTTAATTGTTATTACGTTGTATATCATTCATTCAATAATCAGTCACTTTATATAGGTGATAATATGACCATCCTAGCTAAACAAGGATAGTAGATAAATATAGTAAATGTAACACCCTTATCTACCAAAGTGCCTTACCAAGGCCTACCTTAGCTAACGGGGGTGCTACCATCTCGGTTACCCGAGTTAGTAAGCATCACAAATACCATATTGAAAAAGAAAGTATATAAAGTAAAATAAATTAAAGTTACAAACTCCAAAACCTCAAATGAAAAGTGTATACAACCAAACTGTCATAAAAAAAAGTCTACTTGCGATCTGCGGAAGCTGTGACAAAATCTAGACTCGTCGACACCCCATCCATCCCGCAAGAGAGCTCAAGCAACTAAAAACTGATGGATATCTGCTCATCATCCCCCAATGGATGACCGCAGGTTTTGCAATAACGGAAAAGGGGTCAGTCAACTGCACAATAAACATAGCTACAATAATAACAATAAACCATCCACGCAATCCTGTAACAACACAATCTCCAACCAGCAAGTACATTATCTGAGCCGTAGCCCAGATCTGCCAGGTACCCATCACAATAGGTACCCACACGGCCAGTGGGAGACCACAGCCTTGCCACCTAAGCCATGCTCATCGCAACAAGCGATCCCAGATTATTAATATGCACATCCCCCTTGTGACGGGAGCCACAAGGGACGAACATGGGGGTGAAGACCATATCCCGAGAATGGCTTCACAGACAATACAATAACAACCAATCTCCACAATACTATCACAACAAGTAATTACACAATATCACAAAACTTATAATCAACCGTATCAAGACTGAGTATGGAAACCATACCTTATTCGTGAACTCCGCAAATCAACACAACAATGAGGCTATAACTATTCCTCTACAAAATCTCCACCTAACATTCATACACAACAATTCTAGCATCAATATAAATCCCTAATTAAACCATTCCCCATATTTACTCATATTAGGGTTTAATTGATCCTTAATTAAAGTGATTAATACTAATTAGAGATAACAAGTACTTACTAATGCAGTAAATCACGGAACTACGGAGTCTAAAAGTTTAACAATACACCCATAATATAATAGTATATGATTAGGGTGATTAGGGAGGAGATTAGAAATGTTTTTAGGTTTCAGAAAACTGATTAGCGAAGTGATTAGCGAAATATATAACTCCATTTATCATTTTAACCAAACCGCGGAAAATAACCCGTCAGACCGGGTACTCGGTCGAGTACACCCTACTCGACCGAGTTCCTCACAACCCGGCCGAGTGCACCCAAAATAGTAGCCTGTCTAAAAGCACTCGTCGAACTATGACCAGCAAACCGTGGTATTAAAGTAAACTATAACTCTAGTTCTATCAAAGATAGAAGTGCCAACTAAATTTCTAATCTGACTTAATGTCTTAGCTTATGTCGTTTTCTAAGTCGACTTGACTCCTATACTCGTATCTCGTTACACACGGAGATGACTTCCTACACCAAATCCTCCATAACATGGCGAGGGCTTCCAACACCTACATCCCGAACTATCGCGGAGAGGATTTCCCACACCAAGACTCTGGAACCACTAGAGAGGGCTTTCCGGCCAGACCATTCTCTAGACAAAAATAAAGAAGGCTTCCCACACTACTCCCAACACAATGATATCAATCCAAACTCAATCTTTCTTAACCAAACCAAAAACAGACAAACCAATTACCAACATCACAATTCATTACATAAGTTAAATAAGGATTATCCATACGTGAAATGGATGCAAATCCAACTAGCAAAGCATAACTCAATAACGATCTTCTACGAATATGATATCTATAATCAATAGACAATTTACAATTACTAGCACTTTATAACAAGGCTAAAATCCCAAATAATCCAACTATTCTCCAAAATCCTTAAATTCTAGGGTTTCATTCTTAACTTTGAACTAACAAAAAATAGAGAAGTAAATGTCACTTACGACGAGTATAATTCCAGAAATTGCTTCCTATGTCGCCACTCACGAATTCCAAGGATCGATTCTTGAGGTTCAACGAAGGATTATGAAAGGGTTTAAACTTAGAAGGTTAATTCACGATATAAGATAATAACTAGTATTGATAACTACATTATCACCCTACAATTTTGACCAAAAACAATTCACTTTATATCAATTTGATGCACTCTTAGGGTAATTTAGCCTTAGTCCATAATCTATTTGCATTTACTTACTTTACACATTGCCTTGCAAGATTATTGTAATACTTCACGTTTTTCTAGGTGAAGTAAGAGGTCGTTTGGAGGCTGGAACTATTTGCAAGAAGAGAAGCGGAGATTTGAAGCCGTCTTGGAGCCCCTTCAAGCCTTGTGGGTGTAAAAACCTCAGCCAAGGTGAAAATGAACCCCATTGGGTGTATTAAATAAGCCTTGTGGGTGTATCCTCTAGACGTCGGTGTAACTCCCTTCGTCCGGTGTTCAGATTGGGCGGCCGATGTTCCCAACACCGGATGGAGGTCCTTTGGGACTAATTTCAGTTTCGACCCTTGTAATTGTGTTGTTGGACCTTTTTGTATAAATAGCTAGGCCTAATACTTGAAAGAATAATTAGACACACTTGTTTTTAGATCAAAATTGAGTAGCTGGAGAAAATATTTGGGGAAGAAATTGGATCTCATGTTCTTCATTTATTCAAGCAATTAATTCAATCAAGTTATTTATATTGATCTTTATTGGTATATTTTCTTTACCACTCTTTAATTCCTTGTTTTATTTATCAATTTCACTTTCCTTGTTTGTGTTCTTCTTGTTATTGAATATTTTCATTGATTGTAGTTAAAGTTACCACCTTTTAATTTAATTCCACTTTAACTAAGATTTGATTAGTTTATTATCACCATTATTGTTATCAATTGTATGATTAGTGATAGAAATCGAATTGATAACATGACAATTGCTAAAGTATCAACCTTTCTCATTTTTGTTCTCTTTACTAATATGAATAGTGAGTAGTCCTTTAACTAGGGCTCGATTAACCCCAACATGAGTCATTTTTTTGACTGATTCCTATAAAAGTAGTAGTTGGTGAGGATTAGTAAAGGGTAGGCTAAAGGATTGATGTGATGAATTTGTCAATTGTGGGGAATTTTGGTTTGTGACTCTTGTCCATCAACGAAAGTTGGTTAGGTCGAAAGTCGGGCAACTAATTATTAGATCCTTTGCTAAACTAGGTTGAGATCGAAAGGGAGAACCAAGGGAGGGTACCTCTAGACTAGTGTTTGAATTCGACCTTCGAGAAGGAGTTGGATGACTCGAAAAATGATGAGAGCTTTTTGGACTTAGGTGAAGCTTGGATAGCTTAGGAAAGTGCTCGTTTCTAGGTTTGACAGGTTCCAACCTTAGGATTCCATCCTCCGAGACCGGAAGGGAGGGGGGGTTGGCAGAACTAGTGTCCTAATACGAACCCAAGAGGGGGTTGTTGGGGGGAATTAGAGTCATTTCCTCCTTACGTATTACCCAATTAGCTAGTCAATGGGAATCATGATATAAAACGCGAAATGGTGGTGGGAAATTGGGTTATTGGCCTTTCCTATCATTGAATTACAAATTTTAATTTCACTTGCTCTTTTTCCATAATTAGTTCTATTGCATTCTATCTTAATTAGTTTAGTTGACTAGTTTAAAAACACAACTCAATTATCGCCGACTTAGCTAAACAAAAGACTTAAAACAATTAGTACTCTCCCATGCTCCTTGCGGATTCGACCCTTAAATAGTGCAACGAACTCGTTCACTTGCGAGGTAAGACTTTGAATCATCAAGTTTTTGGCGTCGTTGCCCGGGAGAAAAAGCTATAAATTAATCGTTTTATTCTAGGTTTAATTTGACTAGGTCTTTCTTTGTTACTAGTCCCTTTCTTGAGTGTTGTAGGTTTTTCTTTTGCATGATTAGGAGGAACCGAAGAGGTCCACTACTCGAGATTGATCTCGAGATTGAAGCAACCGCTAGGAGACTTAACACATTACAAAGAAGGGGTTTGATAGAAGCAACAAGTGTTGAAGAACCTTTAGTAGTTGAAGGTGTTTTAGAAGAACTGGGTGATCAAGAATTCTTTGAGAATCCTTTTGGGACTCCTGAAGAAGGAATTATGGCCGCGGTTCCCATGAGAGACAATTTGTCTCCAAAGACAATAGTAAACCCGAGTATTGTAAAGTCACCAATTCAATCTAACAACTTTGAGGTCAAGGGTACGTTACAACAATTAGTCCAAGGGAATCAATTTGAGGGAGGTCCAACTGAAAACCCAAATGAGCATATAAATGACTTTTTGGATAGTTGTGAGATGTACAAAGTCAACGGAATTACGGATGATGCCATCAGCCTTAGGCTATTCCGTTACTCTTTAAGGGGAAGTGCCAAGGATTGGCTCAAGAGTTATGAACCCGATTCTCTAAGGACGTGGAATGATGTCTCAAAAGCTTTCTCGAACAAATACTTGCCACTTCAAAGCACGGCCAAGATCAAAAGTGAGATCCAGGGTTTCACTCAACTCGATGATGAAACCCTCTATGAGGCATGGGAAATGTACAAGGCCCTTTAAAGGTTGTGTCCTTCTCATGGGATTGATGAGGATGATATCATCAACAACTTCTATGAGGGGTTGAACAATGACATGAAGATGAACCTAGACTCCGATTCGGGGAAGGGAGCACTTGATAAGATCGATCACAAAACGGCCAAAGAATTTATTGAAGAGATGGCATCTCAGACGTTCCTGTGAAACAATGACCGGCATAAGAGGAAAGGAAAGGCAAGTGTCGAGTCGGCAAATAACATGGAAGTCAAGGGATTGATAAAGAAGCTTAAACAACAAGTCGCCTTGTTGAGTTCTAGCACACCCAACAATTCTTTACCAAGGGGGCGTGTTTATAGTTGTGTTTTTTGCGGAGATCAAGGGTATCCACCAAATGAGTGCCCTTTGATGGTGGGAGATGTGAGTTGCATGGAACAAGTGACTGGGGGCATGGGAGTCTAGTCCGGCTAGACAAGCTTTCAACAATAATCATTACCACCCCGGAATGAGAGCCCATCCGAATTTCTCCTATGGGTCTCAAAACGTGCAAAACCCCACTTTCCAAACAAAATCACAAATCACACCAACCTTCCAAGCCAACAAGCAAAACCAACCCTTTAATCAAGGACCATCGGGTTTTCAAGGAAGAGCTTTTCAACCAAGGCCGCCATTCCAACCACTCAACCAACCTACATTAAAACCTTTCCAACAAGCCCCTCAACAACCATTCCAACAATCTACTCAACCTAAATCAAATATGGAGCTCATGATGGAGCAAATCATGACAACCCAAACCCAATTCATTGCTCACTCTAACCAAAAACAAGAGGAGACCACGTCTTCTATCAACCAATTAAGGCCTCAAATGCAAGCTTCCTAACGAATAACGGATAATCAAATCATGCAATTGGCTTCTCATGTGAGTCAATTGCAAGGCCCAAATGGTAGGTTTCCAGGTAAAACCAAGGAGAACCCATACACCATTAATGCTATACATTTGAGGACTGGTAGGGAGTTGGAAGACCGAGTATTCATCAAGAGAAGGACGAGTAGCAAACTGGAGGTTGTGGTTGAACCACCGAAAGTGGTTGAAGATGATCTTGTAGAATTTGTTGTGGAAACACCTATGGTAATTGATAATCCTACCAAGGTGGTTTAAGAACCCAAGCAACAAATTGTGAAACCATATGTGCCACCAATTCTTTTTCTCAACGGTTGGCAAGGGCAAAGCTTGAGCAAAAGTATGGGAAATTCATGAATATGATGAAGGGAATAAGCATCACAATGCCTTTCATTAATGCTATCAAATAAATACCAACATATGGTAAATTCTTGAAGGAGTGATTTCCAACAAGAATGCCATGGAATCCTCAACAACGATAAATTTATCTAAAGAATGTAGTGTCATTCTAATGAATGAGTTACCCCAAAAGCTTGAGGATCCGAGGAGTTTTTCCATACCATGCACTATTTGGACCGTTCAAATAGAAAGAGCTCCATGTGACTTGGGGGCAAGCATTAGCCTCATGCCTCTCACGATTTTCAAGAAATTGAAGGATTTTGATCTTTCACCAACTAGAGTTTCCTTAAAACTTGCGGATAGATCGGTGAGGTATCCAATTGGCCTTGTGGAAGATATCCCACTCAAAGTAGGCAAACTTGAAATTCCTTGTTATTTTTTCTGTAATGGATATCCCCGAAGATTCAAAGATTCTCATCATATTAGGGCGCCCTTGCCTCGCTACGGGGGGTGTTTTGATTGATGTGAAAAATGGGTAGCTCTTTCTTCAAGTTGGTGAGGATAAAGTGGAGTTCTCTTTGAATAAGGCTATGAAGGAGCCTTTGGAAGCAAAGTCTTGCTACATGATTGATGTGGTAGAATAATGGGTTGACACGAAACAATTTGAAGAAGACAAAGGGTTACAAGGATTTCTTGAGGGTAAGGTGAAGGATTGCAAGGAGCACCGGGAATATGCTTTGGCTATGGAATCAACAATTGTTGAAGATCCAAACAAGGAATTTGAGAGCTTAAGGAAGGACAATAACATTAAAGAGAGATCCATTCCTCCTCAAGTGGAGTTAAAACCTCTTCCATCTACTCTTAAAAACATGCTTTCCTTGGCCCTAATGAGACTTACCCATTATTGTCAATAGTGCACTCAATGACCTTGAACTTGAAAAACTACTTGTTGTTGTGATAAAATTTCGAAATGTCATTGGGTACAAAATTGATGATATTAAAGGTGTTAACCCTTATTTTTTCACCCACCGAATTTACTTAAAGGATAAGGGCTCATCATCTATTGAGCTCCAACGCCGCCTTAATCCTAACATGAAGGAACTTGTGAGAAAAGAAGTTCTCAAACTACTTGATGCCGGGATTATCTATCTCATTTCGGATAGTAGGTGGGTTAGTCCGGTGCATGTGGTGCCTAAGAAGGGGGGAATGACGGTGATTAGAAATGATAAGAATGAATTGATACCCACTATAATCATATCGTGAGCGGGTGGCGCATGTATGTAGATTATAGAAGGTTGAACAAAGCCAACCAAAAAGACCATTTCCCACTTCCCTTTTTGGACCAAATGTTGGAGCGTTTGGCTCAACATGACTTCTTTTGTGTCTTAGATGGGTACTCGGGATTTTTCCAAATCCCTATCCATCCAAGTGACCAAGAAAAGACCACCTTCACATGTCCTTTCGGCACATATGCATATAGGAGAATGCCGTTTGGTTTATGTAATGCCCCTTCGACATTTCAACGTTGCATGATGTCAATTTTCTCCAACTTCGTTGAGAACGAAATTGAAGTATTTAAGGATGATGTCTCGGTGGTGGGGAAATATTTTGAAAATTGCTTAACAAATTTGGAGAAAGTCTAAAATAAATGTCAAGAGTGTCGCTTTATGGTGACCTCCGGGGTAGTCTTGGGACATGTTGTGTTAATTAAGGGTCTAGAAGTTGATCAAGCTAAAATTGAAGTAATCGAAACCCTACCCCCTCCCACTAATGTTAAAGGAATTAGGAGTTTTCTTGGGCATGCCGGTTTTTACCGGAGGTTTATTAAGGATTTTTCTTTAATTTCCCACCCATTCACTCTCTTGCTTGGTAAAGATGTACCATTTGAATTCTCTAATGAACGTCTTGTTGCCTTTAATAGGTTGAAGGAAGCTCTTATCTCCGCTCCAATAATACAACCCCCTACATGGGGAGAACCTTTTGATTTGATTTGTGATGCTAGCGATGTAGCGGTGGGAGTGGTGCTTGGACAAAAGAAGAATGACAAATATCATGCCATATATTATGCAAGCAAGACTTTGGATGAAGCTCAAGCAAATTACAGCACGACCGGAAAGAAACTTCTAGCGGTCATATATGCTATGAACAAGTTCCGTTCTTATTTGGTGGGCTCTAAGGTAATAGTGCACACCGATCATGCGAACTTGAGGCATTTGCTAATAAAGAAGGAATAAAAACCCGGCTTGATTCGGTGGATACTATTGCTACAAGAGTTCGATATTGAGATAAGGGATAAGAAAGGTGTAGAGAATGTTGTAGTCGGTCATCTATCTAGGCTATTGAATGAGAATATGAAATATGGGCTACCTATTGATGATTACTTGTCGGATGATCAATTGTTTTCACTTGCAATAGTGGACGCTCCTTCATATGTGGATTTCGTTAACTACTTGGTGTCAGGAACCGTCCCACATGACTATGATTCCCATAAGAAGAAAAGGTTCTTACATGATGTCAAACAATACTTTTGGGAGGAACCATGTCTTTATAAATCATGTGCGGACGGGATTATTAGGAAATGTGTTCCAAATAAGGAGGTGAAACAAATAATTTCTCATTGTCATGACATGCCGAGTGGAGGGCATGATAGCTCAAGAAAAACCGCCGCAAATCTAATGTGGTTTTTTTTTATCTACCTTGTTCCATGATGCGGCAACTTATGTGAAGAGTTGTGACAAATGCCAAAGAAGTGGTGGGATTTCAAGGAGGCACGAGATGTCTATGAACTACGTACTTGAGGTGGAATTGTTTGATGTATGGGGGATTGATTACCAAGTCCCTTACCCTTCCTCGTTTGGGTATGAGTATATATTAGTAGTGGTGGACTACGTGAGTAAATGGGTAGAGGCAATTCCTACCAAGACATGTGATGCCAAGTCGGTTGGCAAATTCTTGAAGACTATAATTTTCCCACGCTTTCGGGTGCCAAGGGTGCTCATAATTGATAGAGGTTTGCATTTCCATGAGAAGACTTTTGAAGCTATGCTCAAGAAACATGGGGTTCAACATCGGAGAAGTCTTGCTTACCACCCGGAAGCAAACGGGCAAGCCGAGATCTCTAACCGGGAAATTAAGTCTATTCTTGAGAAAACATTGACTAGATCACGAAAGGATTGGTCAATGAAGCTAGACGATGTTCTATAGGCATACTGTACTGCCTACAAAACTCCTATAGGCACTTCGCCATTTAGGTTGGTGTATGGTAAGTCTTGTCATCTCCCTGTTGAATTAGAACACCGAGCCTTTTGGGCCGTGAAGTACTTGAATTATGACTCGAAAGAGGCGGGTGAGAAGAGGCTTCTTTACTTGAATGAATTGGAAGAATTCCGCCTCAATGCTTATGAAAGCTCAAGGATTTACAAGGAAAAAACGAAGAAATTCCATGATAAGGCAATTTTAAGAAGAGAATTTAAGGAACGGGAATTGGTTCTCTTATTCAACTCAAGATTCAAGTTATTCTCCGGGAAGCTCAAATCTAAGTGGTCGGGTCCCTTTACCGTAATCCTTGTCTTTCCTTACGGATCGGTGGAAGTGACCGATGGCGATCAAATTTTCAAGGTTAATGGGCAACGGCTCAAGCATTACATAGCCGGGTCGCCTATTTTGAAAGAGATATGCGCCATTTATACTTGTTTTCTCTTTAATTGAATTTCAGTTTTTTCTCTTGATGAATGTTCCCTTTAATTAATCCATCACATGACTTGGTCGAGCCTACGACGTTAAACAAGGGTGTTGGGAGGCAACCCAAATGAATAAGGATTTTTAGGAATAAATGAACGGTTGGATGTGGATTTTCAGAGGGTTGAAAGTGCATTTAGTGAAATGTGACGGCAAATTCAAATAAAATTTGGAGTAATATCTGGTTTTGTGAATGAATTACAACATTTTATGAAGCTTTGAGGAAGAATAAGGTCGCCCCGTGTATCATCTATTCACCCACGAAAATCGAGAATGCCCCCCCCCCCCCCCATCATGTTCCATCAGGCGTAAATGACTCAGTCAAGGTGTAAAATTGCCTTGTCCGGCGTTAAAATTTACTCGTGTGGGCGTAAATAGGACTGTCCGGTGTAACTTCCCCCGTCCGGCGTTCAGATGGGCGGCTGGTGTTGGGAACGCCGGATATGGGTGAATTTCGAAAAAAAAAATGCTTTTTACCCGTGAACACCTCACTTTTTCCTCACTATTTCATTTCTTTAAATTTCAAAACACAAACACTCAAAAATACTTCAAATTTTCGACACTCCTTACTCCAAATTTGCCTCACTAATTTGCATTTTCTCCAATCTTTAATCATATAATCTTGTTCCTTGTGCTCAGATGTACACTTTGTTGGTGTTTAATTGAAGAAATTAGTGGAAAATTGTCATCTTCCATTTTTGTGTCACCATTTCAAGCTTTATCCTCCATTGTTGATTTTTCAAGCTTGGGAAGCCATTTTTAAGCAACAAGGAGCACTTGTGAAGGTTTATTTGGGGAGGATTGGTATTTATTTTCTTCAATCATGTCCAAAAGAGCTAGAACCAACCAAGATGCACTAGCTTTGGTATGTTCTTCTTCTTCTTCATCATCTTTTATTCCCACCATCCCTTTAATTCATTTAGTCATGTCGACAAAGCATGGAAAATGGGTTTTGATAGGAAAGAAGACCATAAGTATTTCCATTTTTTTGTGAAAAAGGGATGGGAATCGACTCGTTGGGCCGATAAGCCGACAATGCAAATTTCAGGAATAAAAGATGATGTTAGGACACTTTGTGACCGAATAGGAATTAGGACTTTCTATGATGCCGAAGACAAGACATATGTTGCTCTAACAAGCGAGTTCCTCGCTACTTGGAGAACCGATTACCAAGCTACACGTCCAACTTGCGAGTTCCAACTCCGGGGAATTCGCCGTAGTATGACCATAGCTCAATGTGGCCAACGTTTAGGCCTTGAATTGGTTTCGGGGAGAGTTTCAAGACCTCTGGGAAGGGGGCTCATAGGGATGTGAGGGTGGACCTTTGTAAATTGTTTATCCAACGAAAACAAAAGTTTCAGGCTGGGAAGGAGTACAACAAATACCTTTGTAACCCCGCTATTCGGTACTTTGCCCGAATCATCTCAAATTCCCTTTTCCCTTCAAAGGAAACACACTACAATGTGAGTGCTTGTGCACTCCAACTTTTACATGAGGCCCTTATGGAATCCCCTCATGCCGTTGACATTCCCCTTGCCCTTGCAAATCATTTTGACAAGATTGTAGCTCAACTCCAACTAAACATTGCTTGTGGAGGAATAGTTTTCATTCTTGCTAGGGTTTTACAACATGACGTGTCGGACCTTGTGGCATATGATGAAGCAATTAAGCTTAATGGCCCTTATCTTAAAATGCTTATAAAGGAACCCACCTTTTTCCTTTTCACCATAACACCAAATAGGGCACTTGTGGGGCCTAACACACCAAGGACCACACTCACAAACCGGAACAATTGGAGTATGCCCTTAGCTCCCGGGGAATATAAGAAGCTTACAAGCCATGTGTAGGGATATTAAGATGTTGCACACTACAAACTTGTTGAAGGAAAGTTACAATATGAAACCGACTCCGACTCGGATGAGGAAGAGGAAGAGGAAGAGGACGAGGACGAGGACGAGGACGAGGCACCTTAACCTCTACCCCGTTCACATCCCCAACCCGAGGTCGGGAGCTCATCCTAAACCCAACACTCCTTCTTTAATGATCCTAACTTCCTAACCCAATAGAATGACATGTACCAACAATCCATCACCACCGAAAACCTTGCCTGACAAGCTTAATTATGGGGCCGCTCTAGAAGGCAAAAACATCGCCTTGTCCAACCAAGATTTGATAAGGCAAGGAGCCTAAATACAAGAACAACTTGAGGTTCAAATGAGAAACATGCAATTAAACTACCTCAACCCCGTGTTCACAAACACAATGGGGGGTATCCACCTCCAAACTACGACCCCTACCAACCTACCTTTATGCCCCCGACAGATTAGGATCCTTATAACCCGGTTCACTACCCACCACCACCCCTGAGGCCCTACTATAGCTACCCCTTTGACCCCACCCAACAACCACCCCAAAACCCACCTTATTGACAATTAAAGTGTGGGGAGGTTTGTCTTGGTGTCTTGGGTAGTTTACTCTAGTATAGGGAAGGTAGTTTGAGGGTAGTTAAATTACATGCTTTTTATGTTCTTTGTCGGGTTCTCTTGTGTCATGTCTTGGTTGGTTACTATTTTTCGGTTGGTTGCTTTATTGTCATTCCCTTCTTGCATGAATGTTTTGGAAAAGAGTTTGATAAAAGAGTCTTTGAAAGAAGGCTTTGCTTGTGAAAGAAATTTTGAGAAATTGAATAGGTCACGTGATAACACCCTTGATGGAGTCGGGTGTCTTTTCGTGCTCCCTTTTTGAAAAATTCAAAATCGTCGGCTTGCTCCCCAATATCAATCCAAATTTTTGTTATATCTCCCTCATATCCAAATTTAGCGTATTAGTAGTTGCATTTTAGATTACTTGTAATATATTAGCACTAATCTTCATATAGTTTGCATTATACTTTAAATTTTGTAATATATTGTCACATGTTGTTGCATTCACTAAAAAAAAGATAAAAAAAAATTGAAAAACACGAAAAAAAAAAAAAAAAAAAAAAAAACGTCTTTTAATTTGGTTCAATTCCCATATTTATTTCTTTTGGAATTATGTAAATAAATAAGTGTGGTGAGAGAACATTAAATCTAAAAACACCAAAAATATGTCCTTATTTTTCAAAAAAAATATATTTCAAAATCAAACAAAAACATGTTATTTTCTTTCAAAAAACATTTGCCTACTACCCACACTTCATTCGTCACGGAATGTTGTAAATACTAAGTTTGGGGAGGAGGCCCAAAAAAAACAAAAACAAGTTTTTTGGTTTTAAGAAAATCACAAAAACAACAAAATATGTTTTTCGTTTGAAAATTTTCAAAAATCCAAAAATACGCTATTTATTTTTCCGATTCTCTCCCTAGACTTTTTTCCATTGAGGACAATGTCAATATCAAGTGTGGGGAGGGAAATATCCACTCTTTGCATATTTTTAATAATTGTATATAACCACTTGTATAAAAAAATTTTCAAAAATGACTAAAAATTTTAAAATTTTTGAAAATTCAAAAATATTGCATTATATATATGTGTGTTTTGCTAACAAAGTGGCATAGGTACATTGACTATCCAAGGCAAAAAGGAGACTAGAAGAGCGCTTGTTATAGAAGTTCTTTTCTCTTTCTCCTTTTCCGTTCTTTCTCTTTTTATATTGTTGTATAATATGGAGGAGGATGGGATTTTGTGCCTTGGATGTTCGTTTGGGGAACTTGTGGATTGTTGGTGTTGATGTGTTGCTAGGATTAGTCAAAACTTGTTGTACGTTTCAATACATGTTTGCTTAATTTCCGCATGCATTTGACAAATGTATATATGTGTTTGATTTTAATTATAGTTTTGCATTTAGTTTGTACATAAAAGTTTTCCATAAGATGTGGTCAAGGTAGGGAAGTAAATACCCCAAGGATGAGTATATTCCAATTGTGCCTTCCCCCTCCCCGTGGCTTGCACCCGTGATCATTTGGTTATTCATGGGAAAAGAAGTTTGACCAATGAGTCTAGACCGCCTTGTGAGATCAAAGACCGTAGGCTAGACCTAGGTCTCGACCTAGTTACTCATATGTGAGGATTAGAGCACTACAACGAAAATGCGGGATAGTGATGGTGTAACACCCCCATTTATTCGGGAGCCTTTAGCTAGACATTCCCAAACAAATAGGACTGTTACCATCTCGGTTTCCCGAGGTAGTGAATAACAAAGTACAACAAACCAAAGTACTTTAAATTAAAACTTTAGTGAAAACATTTTTATTACAATATTTACCAACTAAAACTTAATATAAATTAATTACAACTCGCAGCGGAAATAATAAAGTGATATAATTGTTCTATGTGATCTAAACTTCAACTATGGTCCAAGTCGAGCTCTCATCCCAATGCTCCCGAGTCAGCTAATCTTTAATACCTGTCAAATCTGCTCCCCATAAAACGGTTTCCATAACCCGTCTAACAACACCAATAATATAATATTATGTAAAATAAAACAACCCTTCAAACCCATATTAACGCACCCAAAACCCTACACCACCTATACTCACTTACACGACACTACCCCCAAAACCCCATAAATTCCCTCATACCCGACAACCACCCAATCCACCACCAGTCCCCACCGTGAGCCTCCTCTGCCCACAACGCAGACACGGCCCTACCACCAGCAACAACCACCCCACATGGCTGCCAAAGCGTGCCCTAGCAGCTAACACCAACAACGTTCGATCCCGTCGCAACGTATACAAAAGACACGGTTTTAACCACTCTTTACAACCACCACCGCCACTATATACCACCACCATACCCCAGCACCACCAATAGAACCTCCCTCACATCCCACAACACCTGCACCCGACACAAACAACAACGACAACTAACAACAACCAATCCGACAACAACTCCCCCCTGTTTTCGCGTAATCCCGTCAAACAGCCACCACTGCCACCAACCTCCATCAACGGCCACCAAGACACAACCCCAGAGATCGAACACACCACTAGCATCCATCCCCACCATACCTAGGTCAAGGCACAAGTATTCAATGGGTTTTATCGTGTTTAAACCGTAATCTGCCCTAAGTCAAAATTCCGGCAAGCACCATACGAAACACCACCTCCGACCACTATAACATCACCACTAGGGCTGAATAACCTCCAGGGACTCACCCAACCCAGGTGCAGGTCAAAACGACCAAGGTAAGGGTCATACACCCGTGTAATAACGTGCAAACACCATCATACAATCACCTTCGAAATTCTGACAACCACCCTTAAAGCCACCGCCTTTTCCACCCTTTAACCACCTACATAATATAACCCAACACCAGGAACCACCATACCCAAGCCTAGGTCAGTCCAGCTTCAGCCATGGTTTAAAAGTCGTGTAAACCGCATATGCAACCACCCTTACAACAATCCCTTCAAACTCCCAATCCCGACGGTCAGCGGTGGTCAATGATGGGTCCGAGTCAAACCTTGTTGACCCACGGTCATGGTGACGGTCTTAGTTCGTCATACGGTAGTCTAGTTAACGAGTTATAACAAGTATAAAATCAATACATTATTTATAAGACGGTCTTACCTTGAGGCGATAAAAACGATAAATTCCATTGCTTTTCTCATATTATTCTCCCTCTCTTTCTTTTATGTGATATTATGTCTTTATGTGAAAATAAGCTTTCTTATTAGGTCATACCATCTATTTATAGTTATAAGGTAGGTCTTATAGAGCGATATTAGGAAACTAGGCCATATACTATTATTGTTATTACTATTATAAATTATATTATTATTATTATTATTATTATTACTAAAATTCCCGAGTCAAACTCCTTTGTCACGTGTAAGTCAATCCCTCAATCAATATTACACGACTCATTTGTTATTTTATTATTAATTATCGTCTTATTCGCAATTATTAATATAATACCTATTTAATTAATTATATAAATTATTCCTTTAAATTCTTATCAATTTACGGGCATTACAGTCTTCCCCCCTTAAAATGAACTTCGTCCCGAAGTTCGCCCACAATTACCACAACAACATTTATAATGATCCACACAACTGAACCTCATTCCAACTTATGATCATCGCAACATAACCAATTTACTTAATTATTATCAAATCATATCGTACTTATCAAAAGATGTCTCCACAATAATTCAAAACATTGCTAGTATCACATTCCTCCCCCCTAAGAATAAACTTTGTCCTCGAAGTTCGGAATGTCAAACAACAGGGATAAACAAATCATTTATGGTAACCTCTCAAGAACACGTAATACACATAAAACAACTATTATCTCCAACATGATAATGATTGATGATATCATGAAAGTTACTAAACAGAAATTAAATAACTACAACCTTTGAATCAATTTAGATTTATTACTTGCGCGTTTATTTCTTACTAATGACATCTAACTTAAACATGGATGCGGAATAGATATAGGCTTAGTGCAACACATTTCGCATATCGCTAGACATTTTATTCTACAAAATTTACAATATCCAAATGCCAAGGTGACATAGATAAGAGACAATTCTTTAAAAATTTTAGCATAATTCACATTTTCAAAGATAAGAAAACATGTTACAAATTCCAAAAATCATTAATAAATAATAACATAATCAGCTCCTCAGATATTATACTTCTTAGAAAATACAGAGAGTTAGTACATCATGAGAGAAAAAATCAGGTCAAAAACTCATAATGTCAATTTATAATGCATTTTACAAATTACTTAGTCGAAACAGAAATTTTACAGCAACTTGTCAGAAACTTAGGTCAATTTGTAAAAATCACTATAAATTGTCAATGTATTTCCCTATAATATGGCTTATCAATTTAGAAACATATACGAATATTTTAAACCGCGGAGTTGGAATCATGCCTAATAAATAAGTAATTTTTAAATGGCAATTTTTACAAAAACATGGCGCGGAAACATCACTGCACAAGAATATTCTGACCACTGTCCGCTAAAATATTTATTTCTCCTAAACAGTATATTATTTAAGTATGAGACCAGCGATATATGAAAGCTAGCTCACAAGGCTATCACAAATAAATATTAGGCAGTAAATGACAGCCAAACAATCAAGGATAAAATTACGAGAAATCAACCAAGATTACATTCTTCACATTTTCATCAAACTCCATAATAATTCTCATGTTAATCATAATTACACCTCCCACATACATGCCAACATATTTTCTTATACCCACATGCTTATACAAATACTTAAAATCATATCACATCTCCTCTCCCTAGAAGCAAAGTTACGTCCCCGTAACCACAGTCATGAATGAAAACAATACTCAAACAAGGCAAGCAAAATTTCCAAGGCAAAATAAACAATATTCATTTTAAATTACCCCACACTCTCCAGTATTCTCTCAGGGTTCCCGGTTCAAAACTGAGAGGGCCATGGTACGAATTAAGAGCGCCTTATTAACCGCACTAAGAGGGGCTCCTAACAGTTTCTACCCAGGGTTAATTTAATTTAGACACGTCCTAAGTTCATTATTATTCATTGGTTAGGCCTGAGGATCCTTTTGCTCTGGTACCACTTTGTAACACCCCCATTTATTTGGGAGCCTTTAACTAGACATTCCCAAACAAATAGGACTGTTACCATCTCGGTTTCCCGAGGTAGTGAATAACAAAGTACAACAAACCAAAGTACTTTAAATTAAAACTTTAGTGAAAACATTTTTATTACAATATTTACCAACTAAAAATTAATATAAATTAATTACAACTCGCAGCGGAAATAAACAAAGTGATATAATTGTTCTATGTGATCTAAACTTCAACTATGGTCCAAGTCGAGCTCTCATCCCAATGCTCCCGAGTCAGCTAATCTTTAATACCTGTCAAATCTGCTCCCCATAAAACGGTTCACCGCAGGTGTTCACGAATACACTGTCAACCACGAGGTTGAGTAGGATAAAATAAATTATAACAACCAATCTCTCACAACTGTCAATATTCCAATCTCAACTGTTCACATATCACATCTCGACATCAACTGTCCACGTTATCCACTAGAGACTAAGCCCCAGTTTGGGATTCCTTATATTCCTTTCGTTAAATCATATACTGTTGTTGATTTGATGCCTCCGCCCCAGTTTGGGAGCAAGTTGGAGGAATATCGTCTTGTTTCTTCTTAGGTCTTGACAGGTTAGAAGACCCGGGAGGAAGATTTGAAGATTCCATCCCACATCAGAAGAGGGTGTGGGATAAGGCCAAGAGAAGAGGCGACGTGTTTGATGCTGTGCTGTGGAGGCTGAAGGTGAAAGTCATGGATGCTGAAGGGACTGCATTTAGTCAGAAGCCTTGTTGTTTGCCATTAATTTTTATTGGTGGATGAAGAAAAGAAGGTCGAGCTGGGACCTGTCTGAAACTAGCGCTGTCCGGGAGGCAACACGGAGTTTTAAACCCTTTTTAGTTGATTTTCAAACATTTCAGTTTTGTTGGACTTGTAATAATTGGTTTTCAGACGATAGACTGGAACATTAGACTTGTTTGTTAGTCCTGTGGGTCGTTCATTGCATTTTTACAGGTACCTCACGAGGTTCCCTCGATCGGGTACTTTTTGTTGTCGATCGAGTAACTTCTGCAGCCCATTTGACTCGATCGAGCACTTTTGAACCTCGATCGACTACTTTTTGTTCTCGATCGAGTAACTTCTGCAGCCCATTTGACTCGATCGAGCACTTTTGAACCTCGATCGAGTACCATCGAGTAGGCTTGTTTTTATTCGCTTCCAGTGATGTTGCTATTAAGCTATTAGCGACCCCCCATATTGTTGGCTGGTTTGGGGAGGTCCCTACTTCGCGTGCTCTTGTAAGTTCTCCGAGCTTCACTCTTCCTTTCAGTTTGCATTTCCTTTCCCTATTTTTGAGTACAATGAGGGCATTGTACGGTTTGGTTTGGGGAGGGTATATGCATCCATATCTGTGTCTGCATATTATTTTTATTACATTTCTCTTATCATGTTTAAATTTTGTATGCATTGTTATTTATTTTTACAAATAAAAAAAAAACAAAAATCTCAAAAATTCAAAAAATATTCACGTTTACTTTTGTATATAGGTTGAGTCGGAACGGTAGATTTCAATGATGAAATTGCACTACTTTTAGTCCTTTTGCTTAAGCCTTGCAATAAATTGATATCTTATTAACTTTGCCATTTGCATAGTCTACGAATTAATTTTAAATTCAGCTGAACAAATAGACTTGACCTGATAATTTTGGTAAACTACTTATAATTTCTAGGTTTTAGAGCCTTAATAACTGGTGTCATTTATGACCAGTTCATGTAGGATTTTGAGTAGTATACTCCTTGCATAACATGTTCATTAATTTGCACATATATGAAATTCAATTGCTTTTTGCCTAAATACATTCGGGTTAGTGGTTGGTGTCACATGCAGGGAGGTGCTTACATTCCCTTTTTCTTTCATTTTTACCCATTCACAACACTTTTAGCCAAATTTGCCTTTTGACCCTTAACTACATTCCAAATTTAGTCCGCCTTGTCAAGCTAGTTTAGTGTATATTTTTGCGGTATATAATTTATCGTGCCGAGTTTGGTTTGTATCTGATGATTTGGAGTTGGTATATGAAAAAAGAAGAAGGATGATGAAGTTGAAAAAAAAAAACAGAAAAATGAAATAAAAATCGAAATGAAAAGAAAAAAAGAAAGAGAAAAATTGAAAAAAGATTGATTAGTTTCGGTTTTGCTCCTATGCATTATTTTTATCTTATGAGGAGTATTTATTTGGTTGAGTGAGCTGTTATGCCGATTTAAGGGCATTTTGTTCAAATTTTGAGATGGTTTAGAAGCGGATGCGGTTTAAGTTGGTTTTGATTAGGTTGCTAGCTTGACTATTACCTTACATTTCCAAAAATGTTTTGCATTTTCTTACCCATTGCCTCACTTTTCCCATATTTTTGTAAGCCCTCGGCTATGACAGGACCTTGTTTGGTTGGAATGTATGTACGGTAGTTAGAATTGTCTATCATATTAGCTGCATGCATGTTTATGTGGGTCGTAGTTTAGGTGAGCGACTATATTTATTTCCCTCCTACATTCATATGCTTACCCTTTACTTAATGAGAGAAGAGTGACCCGTGAGAGTCCATTTTTAAAGGTCTTGCAAGGACGATAGTTCAGCTTTATTATAAACATCTTACAATTCATTTCCACTTGACTGTTTTGGCTATAAGTATTAGTTGCTTCCATTAAATGGATTTAAGTGGGCATTTGTAGCTGGCTCTGAGTTTTTATTTCGTTCCATTAGTTAGTTTTGCATATAGTTTGCTTGGGGACAAGAAAAGGTTTGTTTTGGGGAGGTTTGATGCGTGCATTTTATATAGTCTTTCAAAGCCTTATTTGCACGCATTTCTATGCATATTTCGTAGTATTAAGTTACAAATGTCCCCCGAATTGTCTACTTTGGTTTCTCTTGTCCTATTTGTAGGAATGAACCAAAGAGAAGCGGAATCATGCTTAGAACATGTCCTTATGCATGCATTCAGGAGATGAGTTGACTCGGAGCTTGGAAACTACTAATCGTGATGCGCGTAGAAGTAAAGAAGCTAGGCGAGCAAATTAAGAGCTTCAAATTACTAGTCCCTAACTTTAAGGAACCATATCTTGTGTTTTACAACTGATATTCAAGTGGTTTCAATTGGAGATTTCATCTTATCCTCATAGCTATCCAACGCAATGAAAATCGCTTGTTTCCGACAAGTAACAAAGAAATGGCGGCCGTTTGAAATTCAGTGCGCGAAGCAGGAATTACGCGCTGGAAACCACTCGATCGAGTACTATAGTGCTCGATCGATTACTTTTTGTGTTCGACCGAGAGGACCTTTCCTTTACCCTTTTCACTTCAGACCGACTGACCTACCTTTAGCCGACTTGTGTACTATCATGGTGAACCGACATCCTGGCATATTTCTCTCTGTCTGATTAATCTCCTATTTCAATCCTTGCTATTTTATTTCATTTTTTTAGTCTAGTAAAAATGACTCAGACCCCCTGTTTTGTGACCTTAGACAGATTGAATAACAAGTAGATAGTGACTGCCTCCCTGTGGATATGATACTCGACTTGCCTCTGCTGCGTTAGTTAGAGCCTGTTGGTTTTATTTTTGATAGGCTTGCGACAGCCGTGTCAAAGATAATGTACGAATTTGTCCGACTTTATATGTAAAAAAATTGCGTTCCATTTTCTTTTGTTGCCTCTCTTGATTCCCACAATTGCGGTCGACCTGAAAATGGATTCCCGCTTTGCGGTCGACGATTGTATATGTGTTTTGAAGGTTTTGGTTGTATTTGAAACGATACAAATAGGCATCGTGGCTGTATTTGAAATAATGCAAATACGCATCGTGGCTGGGCAGCAAGCTGCTGTTTCCAGCCACTGCCATTAAATAATCCTGACGGAAATTCCGTCAGATGCGCAGAATCCGAGTTTCCAGTTTACTGCCACGTGACAGTGTACTGGCGGACTTTTCGTCAGTAAGGTCAAGAATAGTGACAGAATTTCCGTCAGGGGCCTATTTTTCAGAATTTACAGATCATCCGCCATAAATGCCACGTGTCATACCCTGACGGAAATTCCGTCAGAAAAGAAGAGTACTGACGGAATTTCCATCAGTTACCTGCTATTAGTGGATGACGGAAATTCCGTCAGTGATCCGTCAGTATTTCCTTTTACTGGCGGAAATTCCGTCAGGACAGTGATTTTAGTGACGAAAATCGCTGACCCTGATTCCTGACGGAATTTCCGTCAGGAAATGGTAAAACTGACGGAAAAGCCGTCAGTACGGCCTAATTTTGGTCATCAGTACCCCGCATTTTCATTGTAGTGGAGCCTTCTAGGGTCGGTGCATTCATATCCGACCCCCGTTTTGGTCGTCAGTACCCCGCATTTTCATTGTAGTGCGTCATTCCGTCCTTAGACCGTGAGTTGCTTTCTTTTTCTGCACATCTTATGAAACAAACTTATTTACATATACTTGAACTTAACATAGCCTAAATAAGCCTTGTTTTAACCTTTGCATTAGTTCCCCTTCTGATTCACCCCTTTGAAACTTAACCTATTTCATTTGGCATAACCACAATACAAGTTACATTCCATAAATGACCTTCCTTAATAAAAAATGAGTCATGTTTGTAGTAGTGAGCTAGGAGGTGTGTTGGGTCCTAGCTAGTTGATGACATATGCATTCACTTGCGTTGAAATATTGGATTTTATTTGGCATTTGCACATAAATAAGAGGTTTTGAAAAAGAAATGAAAAAACAAAAGTGAAAATTAGAAAAGCTTTGAAAAAAAAAAAGATAGTTTGTAATTATAAATACTTATTTTAGAAATAGAGAAAAAGCAAGCAACACCCCTATTCCTCATTCAAGGGGTAGGAAAAGTCGTTGCTAGAATAAAGGGCATATGACGTTTGTCCAAAGTGAGTCGGGTTGACATAATTTTTAATTGATTTTGGGAAACCAAATTCTTGTTAGGGTGTAGACGTTACTCATTTGTTGAAATAAGGGTTTCCAATTTGAGTTGGGTTTATGCAATTTTTGCATAGTTTGGTAATCAAATCTATGTTACGGTATAGACGTGTCTCATGTGTTGTAATAAAAAGTGGGAAAAGCGGTATGTTGACTATTCTTGATTTAAACCTCACATATTCAAACGTTTCTTGCAACAATCCTGTTTCGTCTTTCTCCCTAGCCCCGTTACAACCCTTGTTTCATATTATGTGCATTGTCCCATTTTTGCATTTGACTTAGTCATAGGATGGTCTTACACATTAGACTACGGACGCGTTTTCACGAGTCGTAGTAGGAGAGTGTTTCGGCTACTTTTTGTACACAAAACACCCGTTCTTTAAATTAATGACAAGTGAAAACCGTGAGGATGTCGTTGACCTAGGCCCTTTTTCGTGATGGTTTTCGGTTGAATCTTGTGTCGGTCTCGTAATTCTCGAAGGCCTAGTTTCATTTCCACTTTCCCCACTCTTGAATTTGATTCTTGAGCTTTAGTGGTCACATTAGGGTTTCTTGGGCTATCCTTAGGAGGTTGGCACCTCCGTTGGAATTCTGAGGCGATATTTCCTGACCAAAACCATGTTTTTGAGATGAAAACTCGGCCACTTAGATGAGGAAAGTGGACCATTTTTGTTAGATGCATTCTATTACTCGCTTATGTGCTTACATGTTGGATGCATCGCCATTTTGGCAAGACCCCACTTGCCTTGCGAGTCGTGCTTTACCTCATGAGCACGACTACGTGAGTTGAAGGGACGTACAATGCGCTAATACTCAATCGGATTATATAGTAGAATAATTAAGTGATACTTATATAGTGCACGCACTTTTGATATTTAACCGTAGCTTGCCTTGCATTTTGATCTTGGACTTACTCGAGGACAAGTAAGGGTGTAATGTGGGAAGATTTGATAACTACATTTTCACCCAACAATTTTGACCAAAAGCCCTTCGATTTATCTCAATTTGATGCACTCTTAAGCTAATTTAGCCTTAGTCCATAATAAATTTGCATTTATTTACTTTACACATTGTCTTGCAAGATTATTATAATACTTCGCGTTTTTCTAGGTGAAGTAAGAGGTCGTTTGGAGGTCGGAACTATTTGCAAGAAGAGAAGCGGAGATTTGAAGCCGTCTTGGAGCCCCTCCAAGCCTTGTGGGTGTAAAAACCTCAGCCAAGGTGAAAATGGACCTCATGGGGTGTATTAAATAAGCCTTGTGGGTGTATCCTCTAGACGTCGGGTGTAACTCCCTCCGTCCGGTGTTAAGATTGGGCGGCCGGCATTCCCAACACCGGATGGAGGTCCTTTGGACCTAATTTCAGTTTCGACCCTTGTAATTGTGTTGTTGGACCTCTTTGTATAAATAGCAAAACCTAATACTTAAGACAATAATTAGACACACTTGTTTGTAGATCAAAATTGAGTAGTTGGAAAAAAAATATTTGGGGAATAAATTGGATCTCATGTTCTTCATTTATTCAAGCAATTAATTCAATCAGATTATTTATCTTGATATTTATTGGTATATTTTCTTTACCACTCTTTAATTCCTTGTTTTATTTATCAATTTTACTTCCTTTGTTTGTGTTCTTCTTGTTGTTGAATATTTTCATTGATTGTAGTTAAAGTTACCACCTTTTAGTTTGATTCCACTTTAATTAAGGTTTGATTAGTTTATTATCACCATTATTGGTATCAATTGCATGATTAGTGATAGAAATCGAATTCATAATATGACAATTGCTAAAGTATCAACCTTTCTCATTTTTTTTGTCTTTACTACTATGAATAGTGACTAGTCCTTTAACTAGGGCTTGATTAACCCCAACGTGAGTGGTTTATTTGATTGATTCCTATAAAAGTAGTAGTTGGGTAGGATTAGTAAAGGGTGGGCTAGAGGATTTATGTGACGAACTTGTCAATTGTGGGGAATTTTGGTTTGTGACCCTTGTCCATCAACGAAAGTTGGTTAGGTCGGAAGTCGGGTACCCAATTATTAGACCTTTTGCTAACCTAGGTTGAGACCGAAAAGGAGAATCAAGGGAGGGTACCTCTAGACTAGTGTTTGAATTCGACCTTCGAGAGAAGGAGTTGGATGACACGGAAAATGATGAGGGCTTATTGAACTTAGGTGAAGCTTGGATAGCTTAGGAAAGTGCACGTTTCTAGGTTTGACGGGTTCCAACCTTAGGATTCCATCCTCCGAGACCGAAAGGGCCAGGAGGGAGGTTGGGAGAACTAGTGTCCTAATGAGAACCCGAGAGGGTTTTGTTGGGAGAATTAGAGTCATCTCCTCCTTATGTATAACCCCAATTAGCTAGTCAATAGGAATCATGATATAAAACGCGAAATGGTGGTGGGAAATCGGGTCCTAAGCCTTTCCTATCATTGAATTACAAATTTTAACTTCAATTGCTCTTTTACCATAATTAGTTCTATTGCATTCTATCTTAATTAGTTTAGTTGACTAGTTTAAAAACGCAACTCAATTATCGTCGACTTAGCTAAACAAAAGACTTAATACAATTAGTACTCTCCTATTCTCCTGTAATACCCCCATGAAGGGTTCATAAACCTCTTATTAGACACTTCTAATAACTTAATAAATTTAGTTTAGTCATAAACTAACTAGATCTTATGCATGTATAACAAAATAATACAAAGTAAGAAGAAAACTATCTACTTACAATGAGGGTCGAATGGTTATACTAATTGGACACCTTCCAAATTAGTCTTCTTAAGAAAATCCTAGTGCTCCAAGGATGGTCTTAGATCCAATAGTAGAATCTACTCCTCAAGTATTTGTACCAAGATGACCCTCTTAATACAAATACTAATTTGGATACTAGAAATTAGTATATGTCCCTTTAAAATGACTAATATAAGTATATTAGTACCACTAGTAATGGGATGTAAATATTAGTATTTCAATGATGTTTTAATGTAGTATCTCAAAAAAATTTTAGAGTATATTGTTAAGAGATTAATTAGAAACATAAGAATGAATAATGTTGTAAATAAGAAAGACAATTCTTATTTAAGAGAGAGGAGAGGGGTCATGTGCCTTGGGGTAGTAAGGTCAATGCATTCTCATGTTTTCTATCAATTGTTCTTCACAATAAAGGCTAGATGAGCATGCCTAACCCTAGTATAATTAAGTTGTCTTAATCATTTAAGTTAAGAGCACCCAATGTCCCCATCCTTGCAATATTTCGGTCCCTTATGTAAAATGGGATTCCATTTTAAGTTTGTGTTTTGTCAATTGTAATATGTGACATATGTGACATGTTACTAGACATGTGACCATGTAATGCATTTTTTTAACTTATTAAAAAATCATTACATATAAAATAAATCACATACAATAACACAACTATCAATCCAAGATTACACACACTTAAAATGGGCCATTAAATTATAATTCACAATACCTTGTAA
Source organism: Silene latifolia (assembly GCF_048544455.1). NCBI lineage: Eukaryota > Viridiplantae > Streptophyta > Magnoliopsida > Caryophyllales > Caryophyllaceae > Silene > Silene latifolia. The sequence continues at coordinate 25,128,732 of NC_133537.1, read as the reverse complement.
TTATAATAATTATTCATTCTAATTATAATTTTTTCATAAACAATAATAAAGTTTCAATAATAAAACACATTACCAATTTTAAAGGATTAATTAACTTGTATCAATATACAATTAATTAATTGATAAATTAAGAGTGTCACCCTAGAGGTATGACCTTATAGGATCAACTGATCATCACCGTTATACGACAATAATGTCAAACTCTAGTCAGCAATTCAATACCGATTAATGTGGATCAGTTGACAATAAAATATTTATTTCCCTCATATATTCTTATTATGAGATTTAAACATGTGATCGCATTATTGTCGAGGACACATACTGCAACAATCTCCCACTTGTCCGAGACAAGTGTGCGTCACCAATTCTCTTGTCCTATTACTATCTCCCACTCAATGCAAGGTTCCTTGCAGGTTGTACTTGCACTTGATCATATCATGCGTGGTTTCCTCGATCTGGAGGATAATTGTTTGACCGGAATTATCTACCGTAGATACCTTCCGAGCATGGCCACGCATTTCCAGTTTATTACTCCTCGAGTATCCTTGAGATATAAGATGACCCTGACAAGGGATGGAAAATTCCTATTTCACTCTTCCCTTCGAATAGCCACAGCTCATCATAACCCAAAATGTGCTCATTTGACCCCAATTACGAAGGTCGTAGAACTTAAATCAAAGTCACTCTGAAACTATGCCATCTTAGGCGAACAGTCTTTAGTCAATGAATCGACTCATAAGAATACTATAGCAGCTCTTGCCACGACCAGGCTATAAAAATTTCCAAAACTCTATAAGCGGTCATAAGCCCGACAGAGTGTCCCATACAGTCTGTCTATGTGATCGACTAGTCATCTCTTATGACTTTATGGCACTTGAACTTGCCATCAATCGCATCACACTCCAGTCACTTCGAGATGTCACCTCATATAAGTAACTAGGGGCAATTACTATGTCAATCTAGTTCACTTTAATGGGGTTCAATATTGTCTCAACAACCCATTTGGATATGACAAAGTAATAATAGAGTTTAATATAAAACTCAAACGATGAATGCATTATCACATATGTAAAATTGATACAATATCAATTACTACATAATCTATAATCCATATTCCATTTTGTATATGTTGCACATTTCAACTCAATTGAAATGACATGACTTATCATGTTAAACCTATGAAAAGGATTTTGGTTAGTAAGTCTCAGCAACACATTGCACTTTCTCTAACCTTGCTATATGCTTTTTCCTTTTGTTATGTATAATCTTTATTATAAAACTTTTGAGTACATGTCTAAATCCAATCTAGACATAGGCTCTCTTGCCTTAGGATAGCTGCCACTATCCTCACAGTGTATGGGATAGGACCTTTGCTTACTAGAACGAACTACCATAGTTCCTCCAATTCATAAAACCGAATCCTAATATTATCCCTTCCTGCTTGCATATCTAAATATTGCAAGTGTACTCAATTTTCGTTGTTAATCCCTCATTATTCTACTGCCTAGAACGTTTCTAGTAGATCTGCTCCTTAAATAATATAGCCAAGATGGTTCTCTAACCATCCTTATGAGTTTAGAACATGGTTTTTGTGTAACTCCTTGCACATAAATCCATCTCAATTCTAAATGCTTAGCTTCATATCTTTAGTGCTCCAAGAGTACTAACCAATGAACTATATGGCTATACAGAGACTTTTTCTCAAAAAAATTGATTTGTAACTTTTCGTCATACTCCAAGTATACGAAATTTAAGAATGGTGATAAATCTTAGCGTAATGAATTAATCCCGCAGCGGAAGCAAGTGGATTCAATTTGTACATGTTCAATACCTTTAAACTTGACTAGATTCTTATCAATATAAGAATATTCATTTAACGCTAATATCCTCTCAGAACTATCTTTATAGGTCTGGATACCTTAGAGATGTATTATCCTTCTCCTAAGTCTTCCATCATTCACAATGATCAATATGTCCCTTATATATAAGACTAGTAACACCACATTACTTCCACTAAAATCCATGTATAAATAGAACTACTCGACAAAAAGTTTATCACATGATCAAAACATATAATTCAACTCCTAAACTTCTACTTAAGACTTCGTCTTAAGTTTTCATCCTACCTTAGGATAGTTGCGATTTACAGAACTCATGCAAGATGATTTTATAATCCAACTATATCAAATCATTTCCGAATATAATGAAGCGTTGTGGTTGCGTGCAAAACCCTTTGCCACCAACCAACCAAACTAAATAAACATTTTCATGTTTATGCCCATTTCGGACTTTTGCGGAGTTGAAACTAGATAAAGCAACTTAATAAGTTACAGGTTTGTTACTTTCAAAATAACATGAATCCTGTCCACTCAGATTCGAAGAAATATTTACTGATTTTGACCAAGAAAGAACATCTTCCCATGTCTTATTTTTAGTTTGTGGCTCTTGAACATTTTCTCCACTCTGTCTTTAAGAAATAATCCTCATTTCTTTAATAGACAGCATCACGAGCCACAAACATGTTGTTCTCGTGATAGTTGGGTTAGAAAGCCACATGCTTTCTTTCGAAACAAGCTACAACTTAGGTACCATGCCTAATCATATCATATATAATTTGTACTTGATTGCTTTAACTATGTTTTGCTTTAGGGGAATAAATAAATACTAGACAAATTGTGGTAGAGTCTACTTCCAACTTTATAGTAAAGATTTAATCATATAATGAAAGTGAACTTGTGATACCATATCACACTCCTTTTGGTGTATATAAAATTCTTCACTATATTGTTCCCAATTTTGACAAAGTACCAATACTGTATCGTATAGGTTTTAATCTCTAGGTTTTGATAATTTTAAACATTCATTGAACTTATTCAAAGAATTTCTCTTCTTGCCTCATTAAGTGGATACCAAGTATCTACCTAGTTCGTTGGTAGAAGAGATGAAGAAGTAATAACCCTTTTTGAATGAAATTGTATTCGACTGTAAACTTCAAAGTGTAAATAAGGCGAATATCTTGCTATATTCATAATTCTTTTATAGAAAGAAGTCATGAATTAATCTTGCTTTGAATATAAGATTCGCACACACCAAGAGATTCTCAATCAAATGGTTTGGGACACTAGTCAAAACTAGTTTCTAAATGCAATTTTCAAACGAGAATCGAGAAATAATTGGGATCACCAATTTGAGTGTTACACAATATATATGACATTTATTTTAGTTTGAATATAATTACTGAGATTAGTATGGTTTCACCATAACCTCAATCGTGGTAAGTAAGGGCACAACACTTATTTTAATTGCACAATAGTGAAACCCTTTGCGTTTTCTAAAAAAAAAAAACTTAAATTATATTCATATTTAGACTTAGTGTACATCATAACAATTATTGAGGTACATTTCTAAATACAAAACTAAAATGAACACACTATAACACTTATATGTCCATAGATGTAATGACAACTACTCTAGTTTCATTCACGCAAATTTCTGAATTTATACTTGCTAGTCGTCATACGATCATTCAATGTTAAGGATTTACAAAAACCCTTGGGTTGTGTTATGAACACATTCTTCTCTAAATACCCATTTAGAAAGGTGGTATTGACATCCTTTTTGTTGGAGTAATGTCCTCCACAATGAGTGCGTTTACATATTAAATCTCGTAAAAGGAATATCTGGGATTTATCTTTTTATTTGTCAGCTGGTCATCGTTAATCGGTAATGATTGGCTGACTAGAGTTTGACATTACTGTCGTGTGACGGCGGTGATCAGCTGATCCCTTTAGGTCACACCTATAGGATGACGCCCAAATAGAATAAATTAATTGTTTGTATGAGATACGCTATGCCTTGTATTAATTGACTTTTAATAAGTCGTGTGAATGTATTATTTGATGACAAGTTCTGAACTTGGGCCAAGGGGATTTATTGTTTAATTATTCGATAATTAATTAATAGATGTTAATTGAAATTTAATAATTAATAGTTAATTAATTAAATTTATTTGATATGTGTATAAGTTTTGAGGTAAAGGTAATTAGCTATTTATATTTACAAGAGGTTGTAAAATTAGCTACTAAGGGTTCATAAGATACATTTTATATTGATAAAATGATCCAATTACTACATAATTGTTAAATGGTCATTAGTTATTAATTTGTATTATTTAAGTGCTAAATAATCATATTAATATTTAATTATGTCAGATAATTAAATATAAGACTTATAAGCATTTGTGGGACAAATGTCGGAAATCAAAATAGACCCGAAAGATCTATTGGTGTCGTCATTTTATGAGATAAAATACACCATGTGGGTGGGCAAGTTACCACTAACATATGTACCTCAATTGTTTACATTTTGAGGTCTATAAATACCTCACTTTATCACACATGCAAAGGATGAAAAAATTTGAGAAAAAAAATTCTCTAAAATTTTTTCTTGGCCGGACCATCTTAGAAGAAAAAGTGGTTCATCTTTTTCATCTTTTCTTCTATTATCACATGATCAATTAGTTGATCACACCATCAAATCATACAAAAATATTAATACATTTATTAATATTATTAGAGTAATAATAATTATATAATACAAGGATAATACTACTACTATTATCTAGTTAGTAATTTTAGTAGCTATTTGGGTTAATCTTGGGTGTTAATCTAAGGAGGTACTCTACTTTGGGTGCTATAGTTTGGAGGATCTTCCTTAACATTTTATAGCTCAAGAACTACAAAGGTAGGAGACCTTTGTAGTGCCCATATTTTTGCCTTATACCAATGTAAGAAACTTTTGTCTTAAGATGGTTTAATACCATCTTCTTGTGTTTTTTCTTTTAGCATGCATGTAGATTTAGACCACATTAAATTAATTTATAATTTTATTATCATAAGATGAGTATTAATATGGTCTAAATAACTAACAAGTGGTATCAGAACATTGTTAAATACATGCATGTTGTCTTAAGACGATTTTAGTAATTTATGAGATAAATTAATAAAATTGATATTATGTTACTAAAATTTGTTTTATCACATAATATAGTCTTGCATGTAAATAATCTGGTCTTAGGATGATATGGGACGAAAAATTTGATTTTTGTTAAATTGTTCCACTTTTTATAACTTAAAATGGCATAAAATTGAGTAAAAATGCATTAAAATTAATTAAGAGTTAATTAAAATTGATTGCATGTTAATTTTATGCATATTTATTTCTAAATAACCACATGCATTTTCTATTAATGAGATAAGTAGATACTTTAGGTTAATGTGATTAATTTAGGTAGTTTATTGATTTTTATTTGATAAAAATGGGTAAATAATGGTTATTTTGTAAATAAATATTGATTTAATTTTAGGGCTCGAAATTTCTAAATTTTTAGCTCCTGGAAATTGTTCCAAAATGTACAAAATTTTATTTTAAGTCATTTCAATTTTTATGGTTTGATTTAGAATTAAATCGTAAAAATTGTTGCTTTACCGATTAAATTGTGAAATCATTTTAAATAAATTTTAAAAACAAAATTTTTCACTTGCATGGCATTTTTGGTGTAAGACCAGAATGTTCATGGCTTTGAAATTTATTTTTCCATAATTTTTTAAATTAAATGGAATTTTATATGATAATTGTGAATTATTATATCATTTTTTGTCATAATTGAGTTTTAATTCCCATATAAATTCAAGATAATTGTTGAGAATAATTATTTTGATATTAGACCAGATTAGTATGATGAGTAAGTCTTAAAATTATTTTAAGACTTGATTATGAATTTTTATTGGTAAACATTTCGGCAAAGCAAGCTCAAATGATCGTTGTTGGTAAGTTAGACTATTTGTCATGTCATTTTCCATAATGCATTTTATTATTCATTTAGATGAATATTTTTTAGAATTATAATTATGTAATTTTTCCTAATATGGCCATAGGTAGAAGTTGGTATTTCCCGAAATGTAAGGGAATATCGACTTGTTTTGTAATTAATTGCGATTTCGCATCGCCTAATTTGTAATTAATTAATAGTTTTATTTTAATTTTATTACAAATTGTATAATAGGGTATTATTATGTAATTTAATTATTAGTAATTAGATGAAGCATCTAAAGACGGAGTTTTCATGAAGACGGTGTTTTCGGAAAGGCGTTCCGAAATCCCAAAGAAGGAGGCCAATTTATGAAGACTCAAGGGACCAAGGAGTTGGTTTCCGAAGTGTAATAATTTTAGTTAATTAGATTAATTAGGTGGCTATATTAGGACTTGTTTGTTTTAATTCATTTATGCATTCATGCCAAATCGTCACTACATGTTTTATTTTTGTTGTTATCGATTTAATCATCTAGCATTCACTAATTTTGTTCACTTAAAAGTGATAGAAAATTAAATTGATAAGATCTCTCACATTTGTTTAAAATTGAGATTAAGCCTTACCAAATAATAGCACCTATGAATCCCTTCTTCATTAGAGGTAGGTTCGGATTACCGAGGTACACTCTTTTTACGTTGGGTAAGTAGGGTAATAAAAGTTATTACGCGTGAAAATTGGTTGGACTCAACGGGATAAATATGGGTTGAATCGGTCCACCGTGCCCATATTTATTCTGGGGCTAAAAGATAGATTTTAAGAAAATCCGTCAACCAAGAGTTCTAGTAGTAGAATCAGTCAAAGTTGTTGACTCACCAAATTTATATAAATATTGGTTGAATCGATCCACCATGCCCGTGTTTATGTAAAATTGTATCTTGGAATCATTTATATAATTCAGTGGGAGATCATTATATAAATGGGAACTTGTTAAATAGTTTCACAAGTTAAATATTTATAGACGATAAATGTTATTCGTTCCTTTATTTCCTTTGTAGTAATCACGATGACTTCTACTAGTGAAACCGCCACCATAGCTAGAGATTCAGGGCTACGTTCTTTTATGGACAAATATGTATTAAAAGCCGACGGTAGTAATTTTAAAGATTGGGAGGAACAACTTCGATTAGCTGCCGCAGGTGATGGCAAATTACGCTACCTTGTCGATCCCTCTCCCCCTTCGCCTAGTACTAGGGCCACTGCCGATGTAAGGGAGGCTTTTTCAAATTATCAAAAGGAATCCGCTGTAATAAAAAATGTTTTGATTTTTTTCAATGGATCCTACTTTACAAAGGCAATGTGTCAAGTTTCGCGATGCACATGAAGTATTCTCGAGGTTTCAACTATGTTTTCTCAAGCCCCAAGAATAATTCAGTATGACACCGCTGTTCGTTTCTTTGAGGCTAACCTCAAAGATGGTCAACCTGTAAGTTCACACGTACTTAAAATGATTGAGTACGTGGAAACTTTAGAGGGTTTGGGATGCAAGATCCCCGACGAACTTGTGGTGGACCGAGTGCTCCACTCTCTCTCGCACATCAAGGGATTTACCCAATTTAGGATAAATTACAATATGACGAACATGAAAAAGAGTTTACATGAGCTCCATTCTCTGCTTGTGCAAGCAGAGAAGGACATGGGATTGAGTGGGAGTACAAGGAAAGATGTGCTTGCGATTAACATGAAGGGGAAGAAGAAGTTTAAGAGGAACGCAGGTAAGAAGCCCGTTCAGGTGGAGGGCAAAGGTAAAGCAATTGCGAATTGCTCTACCAAGCAAAAACCTATAAAGGGTAATCCTCTTAAAGATACTTATAATTATTGTAATAACAAGGGACATTGGAGACGTAACTGTACAAAGTACCTGGATGACATAAAAGCTGGCATTGTGAAGCCGACATGTAATTTCTCAACCGAATCTTTTATGATAGACATAAATTATGCTTCAAATACAACTTGGGTATTAGATACTGGTTGTGGTTCTCACTTGTGTAATCATTTGCAGGGCCTAAAAAGCATAAGAAAGCTAAACAAGGGTGATGTCGATCTCCGAATGGGAAACAAGTCTAAAGTAGCTGTCGTCTCAGTAGGAACTTATGTACTTAGTTTAGCTTCGGGGTTGGAGTTGCATCTTAATAATTGTTATTTTGTACCAACGCTATCTAGAAATATAATATCCATATCTGTCTTAGACACAGAAGGGTTTTCCTTTGTAATTAAAGACAAGTGTTGTACTTTTTCCCTTAATGGGATTGTATATAGTCAAGCTATTTCAATCAATGGAATTTATATTCTAGATACTTGCAACGATGTTTATCATTTAGATAATAAAAGACTCAAAACAGGTGATCCTGATATATTTTATTTATGGAATTGTCGATTAGGACACATCAACGAGAAGCGCATTAAAAGACTAGTGTCGACTGGTGTAATTAAACCTTTTGATTTCGAATCATTTGGTACATGTGAATCTTGTCTTCTTGGCAAGATGACTCGTTCACCTTTTCTAGGAAAAGGATCTCGAGCTAGTGAGTTATTGGGTTTAATACATACTGATGTTTGTGGCCCAATGACAGTCACTGCTAGAGGTAATTATGACTATTTCATTACTTTTACCGATGACATGAGTAGAAATTGGTATATCTACTTAGTGAGGTATAAAAGTGAAGCTTTTGATAAGTTCAAAGAGTTTCAGAATGAAGTAGAAAACCAATTAAATAAGAAGATTAAAGCATTACGATCAGATCGTGGTGGGGAATATTTAAGCAATGACTTTAAAGATCACCTTATAAACTGCGGTATTGTATCTCAGTTAACTCCTCCTGGCACACCACAATTAAATGGTGTGGCTGAAAAGAGGAATCGAACTTTATTAGATATGGTTCGATCGATGATGAGTCAAACAGAGTTACCTAAGTCATTCTGGGGTTTTGCCATTTTATCTGCTGTACAATCTCTTAATAAAAGTCCCACTAAAGCAACTGACAAAACTCCATATGAGATATGGAAAGGGAAAGTCCCGAATCTGCGATACATGAAAGTATGGGGTTGTGATGCTTATGTCAAGAGCAAGTCTGACGATAAGCTTGCACCTCGTTCTGAAAAATGTATTTTTGTAGGCTACCCTAAGAAAACTTGTGGATATTACTTCTACAATAGTAGCGAGAATAAAGTGTTTGTTGCTCGTGAAGCTGTCTTTCTAGAAAAGGAGTTTATTTCAAGAAGACAGAGTGGGAGAAAATTTGAACTTGATGAAGTTCAAGAGCCACAAACTGATGTGACAGTGCAGGAAGATGTTCCTTCTACGTCTGAATCAGTTATTGTTCCTTCTGAACCTAGGAGGTCAGAAAGGGTTAGTCGCCAGCCTGATAGATACATAGGTATTATCGAGGAAGACGGTGACTATGAGGTTTTACTTTTAGAAAGTGATGAACCTAAGACCTATAAAGCAGCTATTATGAGTTCTGACTCTAAGCTATGGCTCGAGGCCATGCAATCCGAAAAGGATTCCATGTACGATAATCAGGTATGGGACCTGGTTGACTTACCTAAAGATGTTCGACCTCTTTAGTGTAAGTGGATATTCAATATTAAAATCGGCATGGATGGACATAAAGATGTCTACAAAGCTAGATTGGTTGTAAAAGGTTTCACTCAGGTTCATGGTTTACACTATGATGAAACTTTTGCACCAGTTGCTATGTTTAGATCTGTTCGGATAATGTTAGCGATTGCTGCATTTCATGATTATGAGATATGGCAAATGGATGTCAAAACCGCTTTCCTGAACGGGTTTCTGGAAGAGGAAGTGTTCATGACACAACCTGGGGGTTTTGTGGATCCTAAAAATCCTAACAAAGTATGCAAACTTAAGAGATCCATTTATGGTCTTAAGCAAGCGTCAAGGAGTTGGAATCATCGTTTTGATCATGTTATTAAACAGAATGGTTTTTCTCGAAGTGTTGAGGAACCATGTTTATACATGAAGTTTAGTGGGAGTATAGTTATTTTCTTACTTCTTTATGTGGACGACATATTACTCATTGGGAATGATGTTGATATGCTTGCTTCTGTTAAGACGTGGTTGGGAAATCACTTCCAAATGAAAGATTTGGGAGAAGCTCAGCGCATCTTGGGTATCCAGATCTATAGGGATAGATCCAAAAGGATATTAGCATTGAGTCAAGAAGCCTATATCGATAAGATTCTTGACCGATTCAATATGAAAAACTCCAAGAGAGGTTTTCTACCTATGGGCGATGGGATCACTTTGAGTAAGTCACGATGTCCGAAGTGAGCCTAAGGATATTGAACGCATGAAATCAATTCTCTATGCTTCCGCTGTTGGATCGATCATGTATGCTATGATGTGTTCTCGTCCTGATGTCTCGTATGTTTTGAGTATGATGAGTCGTTTTCAGAAAACTCCAGGTGAGAGTCACTGGATGGCCGTCAAGAATATTCTGAAGTACTTGAGAAGGACTAAAGATTCATTCTTAGTGTTTGGAGGAGAATCTGAATTACGTATAAGAGGTTATACGGATTCCAGTTTCCAAACCGATAGGGATGATTTGAAATCCTAGGCTGGTTTTGTCTTTTTGTTGAACGGAGGGGCGGTTTTTGCGGAGAAGTTTCAAAGAGTCTCGTGATTCTGATTCTACAACGGAAGTTTGAGTACATTACGACCTCCGAAGGCGCAAAGGAAGCTGTTTGGATTAGGCAATTTTTAGAGGGACTGAAAGTAGTTCCGACCGCCGAGGATCCTATAACTTTGTATTTGATAACAGTGGGGCTATTTTTCAAGCAAAAGAGCCCAAGTCTAGTAACAAGTCTAGACATGTACTTACGAAATTTCATGTAATTAGAGATTTAATCGAAAGGAAAGAAATTACAGTTTGTAAGGTTGGGACAGCTGATAACATCGCTGATCCTTTAGCCAAACCTTTGTCTCAAGCTAAACATGATAGTCATGTAGTTTCGATGGGGTTGAGACGAATGCCAGAACTGTTGTAAATTATATGATATGTAATAATCAAAATATTGTATTTATTATTTCATATATGATAAGTTGCATTTATCGTTATATTCAGTTTTATGTCTGAATTTATATACTTTGTTTTCTCCAAATAGGTTGTAAAGACAAAGTCGAACCCTATTAAGTGAACTGGATTAACATTGTATTTTGTCCCTAGTTACTTAATGAGGTGACGTCTCAGAGTGACTAGATTATAAGGCGATAGATGACAGGTTCGACTGTCATATGGTCATAGTGATGACTGGTCGATTACATAGGCACATTGTGAGACAATTTGTCGGACAGTGACCGTTTATAGAGTCCTTTTTCTTGCTAGGTCGTGGCGAGGATTTCTATTTATTCCTTCGAGTCAATTCTTTAGACTGGTGACTATTTGTCTGAGTTGGTACGGTTTTTCGGTGGCTTTGGTTTTTGTTCTAGGTCGCACCGTAAAAGGAGGCCGATGAGCATTTACTGGGTCATTGTGATCTGTATCGAATGAAGAAAATAGGTCAATAGGATTGTCCTTTTAAGTCATATTTTATCTCAAGGCCACTCGAGGAGAGATGACTGTGAATGTGTGGCCACGCTCGGATGCGATCTATAGTAGATTATCCGGTCAGACAGTCATTCTCCTGATCGAGGAAACCACTTTATGATATGATCACGTGCAAGAACGACCTGGAAGACATCTTGCATTTAGTGGGAGATATTATTGGACAAGAGAATTGGTAACGCACACTTGTGTCAGACAAGTGGGAGATTTTTGGAGTAGTGTCCTCCACAATGAGTGCGTTTACATATTAAATCTTCTAAAAGGAATATCAGGGATTTATCTTTTTATTTGTCAGCTGGTCATCGTTAATCGGTAATGATTGGCTGACTAGAGTTTGACATTACTGTCGTGTGACGACGGTGATCAGCTGATCCCTTTAGGTCACACTTATAGGATGACGCCCAAATAGAATAAATTAATTGTTTGTATGAGATACGATATGCCTTGTATTAATTGACTTTTAATAAGTCGTGTGAATGTATTATTTGATGACAAGTTATGACCTTGGGCCAAGGGGATTTATTGTTTAATTATTCGATAATTAATTAATAGATGTTAATTGAAATTTAATAATTAATAGTTAATTAATTAAATTTATTTGATATGTGAATAAGTTTTGAGGTAAAGGTAATTAGCTATTTATATTTACAAGAGGTTGTAAAATTAGCTACTAAGGGTTCATAAGATACATTTTATATTGATAAAATGATCCAATTACTACATAATTGTTAAATGGTCATTAGTTATTAATTTGTATTATTTAAGTGTTAAATAATCATATTAATATTTAATTATGTCAGATAATTAAATATAAGACTTATAAGCATTTGTGGACAAATGTCGTAAATTAAAATGGACACGAAAGATCTATTGGTGCCGTCATTTTATGAGATAAAACACACCATGTGGGTGGGCAAGTTACCACTAACATATGTACCTCAATTGTTTACATTTTGCGGTCTATAAATACCTCATTTTATCACACATGCAAAGGATGAAAAAATTTGAGAAAAAAAAAAATCTCTAAAATTCCTTCTTGGCCAGACCATCTTAGAAGAAAAAGTGGTTTATCTTTTTCATCTTTTCTTCTATTATCACATGATCAATTAGTTGATCACACCATCAAATCACACAAAAATATTAATACATTTACTAATATTATTAGAGTAATAATAATTATATAATACAAGGTTAATACTAGTACTATTATCTAGTTAGTAATTTTAGTAGCTATTTGGGTTAATCTTCGGTGTTAATCTAAGGAGGTATTCTACTTTGGATACTATAGTTTGGAGGATCTTCCTTAACATTTTATAGCTCAAGAACTACAAAGGTAGGAGACGTTTGTAGTGCCCATATTTTTGCCTTATACCAATGTAAGGAACTTTTGTCTTAAGATGGTTTAATACCATCTTCTTGTTTTTTTTTTCTTTTAGCATGCATGTAGATTTAGACCACATTAAATTAATTTATAATTTTATTATCATAAGATGAGTATTAATATGGTCTAAATAACCAACACTTTTGCCATATTTCATAATCATGAAATGTGGTAATTTCTAACATTGTTCACATATTTGTATCAAATACTCATGACGTGATAATTCGCAAGTAGGCAATGTCAATGTCATATATATTAAGAAGGAATATGTTGGTGTCACACGACCAACTTCCTTGATCTTTACTTATTAGGGATTTGTCTCTATTTTAGTGTCTAACACCTTCTCTTTCGAGCCTAGTTCTATACTTAACAATTAAGATGGATACTTACTTCTTATTGCTCCCACTTTCCTCAAGAATTTCTACTTGATGAAGAGTTATATTCATATAAATTCCTAGTTAATTCTTCACAAGAATTACTTTTATAGTGGTAATTGGTTAATCTAACAAATCAATTTACCAATTTAACTTTGTCATGTTCTTAATGACTTAAGTGCTTGATGACATTTGTTTGGATTGAGCAATAAGACTTTCGAACCATGTATGCATTGAAGATATTATCAAAAAATATTTTGACTAAGTACTACTTCTATTCATATTTCTTCACAAGAAATCATTCATAGGTATGTTAGGAATTTAAGATGCTAATCTTGTATTTCCATAGGACGACTCCTATCTAGTTCTATGGAATAGAACGATTCCTATGGAGCTAGTCCACAACATATGATACGGTTCAATTTTAGAAAGAGATTCTTTGCTGTTAGGAATAATGGTTTAGCGGAGATTTGTGTTACAATCGAATGAAATCGCATATGAGTAGGAGTAATGAAATAGAACAACATTAAAAATAATGAAATAGTGGGAAAATCAAACATTCATTGTTATAAAACATTTAAGTAGGTTTTAGCATTTATATAGTGACCTCTACCCAACTATTATAAATGATCCCGAGATCCAAATTCATATCAACTCGGGCACGGTGAGCCGATTCATCCCTAATCAATATAACTCGGTGGATAACTCTTTAATCGATTCTACTTCTAGAACTCTCGGTCGATAAAATTACTTTAATATTTATCTTAAGCCTGGAACACATGCGACTACGGTCGCGAATACTTCCGTTGAGATCAATCCAAATTTCGATGTAATAACGGTTTACCACCCATTTACCCAACGTAACAAGTTTAGCACCCGGTGAGCCGAGCCTACTTCCTTATGAAATTGGGACTCATGGTTCTACTATTTGGTAAGGCTAAAATAAGATAAAATATGAGTATTGTGGGATACTGTTGTGGGGTAAGGTGATTAAAATAAGTATAAAATTTTACTAAATAAGGAAAGAGGGAGAGTTATATGAATAAATGAAAAAGGAAAAGGGGAGAGTTAAAATGAATAGGAGGGAGTATTATTTAGTGAGAGGTCTTGTTAATTTATTATCTATCTCATTTTAAGTGAACTAAAGCGGTGAACTAGCGATAATTATAATTGACACGGTCGACGATTTGATAAAATATGATATGAATGTGTAGTTATGGCGATTTGGTTGTGCATGCAAACATATAAAACAAATGCAAAGCAAAACTATAAATTCCTAGTATGGCCTTCCTAAAATAGTAAATTTAATAAACTATTTACAAATTTGGAAACCAATTCCTTTGGTCCCTTGAAATTCATTTGGCACGCACTCCAAGGCAACACCGTCTTCATCGAAACGCCTTTCCGAATGGCACCGTCTTCAAGGAACTCTGGGATAAATAAATTACATAGCTTTTCTACTTTATACATTATAAAAAGAAAAACAAAAATAAAATAAAAGTGATACGAGATCACAAATAATTACAACTGAATCGATATCCCCATTCATTTCGGGAAATATCAATTAAAAACTAAAGCCATACTAAGTACAAATTACATTATTCAAAATTACATAAAATAAAACATGACATTCATACTAAAAATGCAGCATTAATATATGTATGATACATGCCATGTGATGTGCCAAATCGCCCTATTTAAGCTAATATCGTATATATTTGGTCCGGTTTTATGGATAGTTGTGATTATTAACTTATTAAAATCACACAATATTACATAAATCAAATCTATGTCCAAGTTAATTACCCTAACTGTTTTAGGACTCAAAAATTTAGTCTTCACTAAATATTTGACAATAATTCAACTTGATATTCTATTATTGCTCATTAAACATCTTTTAATCATAAAAATAAAGAAATAATTCCCAATAAGTCATAAAAATCCAAAAATTTCAAAATCATAATTTTGTATTTTCTGGAAAATTACCAACATTCCAAAACTTTAATAAAAATTTTCCATAGAATATTTTTAATTTATTTCACAAATAAATCGCATAATACATAACTTAACCTTTTAATTCCAAATTAAACATCAAAATTATAAAAAATCAAAATCAAAATTTTGAATATTCTATATAAATTTCCAGAACCTGGAAATGACAAATTTTCAAGCCCCAAAAAATCGAATTTACATTTATGACCATTAAAGTTGCTATTTATCAATTTTATCATATGAAAATCAATAATCACCCAAATCAAACGAAATCTAACATGAAACTTTAGATCTGATGTTCATATCATATATATACAACATTGGAAAAAAAAATTCATGCCATAAAATTCATTTTAGCTATTTTTTCCTAAAATAGTCTCTATTTATGTGATTTTTACATCTAAAAATCATAAATCATGCAAAATAAAAACCATTTTACCTCAAAATTTACATATAGTGTGTAAATATTGCATGTGACAACATACTAAAATTTCACGGGCAGAGACGAAGTCTAACTAATTTTAACCAAAATACCTCCATTTAATCCATTTTTATCATGTAAAAATCATAAAACATGCAATATAAAACACTTTTATACGAAATTTTACATACAATAAGTAAAATATGCATGTGAGGTCGTGTAAAAATTTCAAGGTCGGAATCATAGTCTAACTTATTTTTGTATTTTAAAAGTCATTTTACTAAATAAAATGTAATAAAAATACTAAAAATTAAATTAATGAGCAATAAAAAATACCATAAATCATCAAAATGACCTAAAATCAATTTAGGACCAGAAAGTTAGCAAAATTTCGTGGTCTTTATCTTCGTAAATCACAAAATATTAGTTTTATTTAAGTTACATATAAGTCGAAAAAACTATAAATCGATTATGCATGCAACAACCATTGCTCTGATACCAATTGAAGGATTCATAAACCTCTTATTAGACACTTCTAATAACTTAATAAATTTAGTTTAGTCATAAACTAACTAGATCTTATGCATGCATAACAAAATAATACAAAGTAAGAAGAAAATGATCTACTTACAATGAGGGCCGAATGGTTATACTAATTGGACACCTTTTAAATTAGTCTTCTTAAGAAAATCCTAGTGCTCCAAGGATGGTCTTAGATCCCATAGTAGAATCTACTCCTCAAGGATTTGTACCAAGTTGACCCTCTTAATACAAATACTAATTTGGATACTAGAAATTAGTATATGTCCCTTTAAAATGACTAATATAAGTATATTACTACCACTAGTAATGGGATATAAATATTCGTATTTCAATGATGTTATGTAGTATCTCAAAACAATTTTAGAGTATATTGTTAAGAGATTAATTAGAAACATAAGAATGAATAATGTTGTAAATAAGAAAGACAATTCTTATTTAAGAGAGGGGAGAGGGGTCGGGTGCCTTGGGGTAGTAAGGCCAATGCATGCTCATGTTTTCTATCAATTGTTCATCACAAGAAAGGCTAGATGAGCATGCCTAACCCTAGCATAATTAAGTTGTCTTAAGCATTTAAGTTAAGAGCACCCAATGTCCCCATCCTTGCAACATTTCGGTCACTTATGTAAAATGGGATTCCATTTTAAGTTTGTGTTTTGCCAATTGTATTATGTGACATATGTGACCATGTAATGCTTTTTTTTAACTTATTAAAAAAGCATTACATATAAAATAAATCACATACAATAACACAACTATCAATCCAAGATTACATACACTTAAAATGGGCCATTACATTATAATTCACAACACCTTGTAATTATAATAATTATTCATTCTAATTATAATGGTTTCATAAACAATAATAAAGTTTCAATAATAAAACACATTATCAATTTTAAAGGATTAATTAACTTGTATCAATATACAATTAATTAAATGATCAATTAAGAGTTTCACCCTAGAAGTATGACCTTAAGGGATTAACTGATCACCACCGTCATACGACAGTAATGTCAAACTCTAGTCAGTCAATCATTACCGATTAATGTGGATCAGTTGACAATAAAATATTACTTTCCCTCATATATTCTTATTATGAGATTTAAACATGTGCTCGCATTATTGTCGAGGACACATACTCCAACACCCCATACTCCAAGTGCCTTACCAGGACCACTTAAGGCATGGGAATGCTACTATCTTGGTTACCCGAGGCAATCAAATAGACAATAAAGAAACGTATTTTAATAAATGAAATTAAAGTGATACAAGTCCAAAAACCAAAACTGATCAAGTAAAATACAACTGTTCCTCAAAATTGTCAAACCAACTAAATAAAAGAATGTTTATGACACAACGGAAGACTTCTAGACATCTCGTGGCAACTAAACCCAGCTATCCCATGCGCATCAACTCATACTATTTAGGCCAAAATTCACTATTTGGCCTAAGGTACGTGGCACGAGACGAGTGGGTAATTAATTAAGCAAATGAGCCCATATCATACATAGGGGAGTCGGGCCCATGGACCGAAGGAAGAGAAATACGGATAGAAGACAAAATACAGCTGTTCGGGTCAATTTCTACATATCGGGCCAACACAGGATTAGGTCCATCAGAGCCGATCTGGTGAATTGGGCCAAGGAGACCAACGGCCAAGGGAGGCCTGCGTGTTGAAGATCATTACGGGGATTTCAGGGAGATCAGGGAGAATAGAACATGAGACATCGTTTATGGAAAGAAGCATGGTAGGACCACGATTACTTGCCATACAAGGAGTAGGACAAAGGCTAGGATTTATTCACTATAAATACAAGGAAGCAAGGAAGAAAAGGGATCCATGTTGAGACATACACAAGCTGGCGTATTCTACCAAGTTCAAGAATACTACGTACAAACAATAACAACCTAAACCATTACTCCATCATCATGAGCTAATCATCAATAAATCACCATAATTAGATAATGATTACTCAATCATTATCTCCACCTCACTATTCCCACAAAACCTACGTACTACATGCAAACCCACAAAATTACCACTGTTTTTCATTGATGCGCCTAGTTTCAGTCCGATATTAAAGGGAATTTGATCCGCAATATACTGGATTGTTGTATATCGTACCATATTTATCATATAGTGGATTATTGGCAGGATACCGACTCCCCCCGCGGTTGTTTCCCACATCGGGTTTTCCACGTCACCAAAATCTCTCGTCTCATTATCTCCTTATTTTGCCTTTTACATTATTTACATCATTATTTCGTCATAAGTCATATATAATTTAACCCCCCGATACGAGGCTAAAAAGAGTAAGTCACTTTAACCCCTAACGAGATAGAATATCGTGTTTTGACAGTTTTTTACCAAAACAGTTTTGGCGCCCACCGTGGGGCATGGTGATCGATTTCTATAGCCAAGTTATCATCAAATCAATCTCAGGTGCCATGTCTGCTAGTGAGCAAGATCTCATCGCTATTTATGTAGTCAACAATAGATCTGCTCCCCGGAAGTTACCTGGAAACCATCAGCAGATCAGCTTCCTCTGATCCTCCAGAAGTCTCGCAGCAGACCAGCTTCCTGGGATCTTCAAGAAGTCAGCAGTAGATCTGCTCCCCGGAAGTTATTCGGAAGCCAGCAGCAGATCAGCTTCCTGGGATCTTCCAGAAGTCAGAAGTAGATCCGCTCCCCGGAAGTTATCCGGAAGCCAGCAGCAAATCTGCTCCCTAAAGTCCTACCAGAGACCTGCAGCAGATCTGGTCCCCGAACTTCCTTCAGACGCCTGAGTCTGGCAGCAGATCTGGTCCCCAAAATTCCTTCAGACGCCTGAGTCTAGCAGCAGATCTGGTTCCCGGAATTCCTTCAGACGCCTGAGTCCGACAGCAGATCTGGTCCCCGGAATTCCTTCAGACGCCTGAATCTGGTAGCAGACCTGCTTCCCAGAATTTAGCCAGATGCTTGTAGTAGAACTGCTCCCTAGAGTTCCTTTGGAGTCCTACAGCAGATCTGGTTTCTAGAGTTCCACCAGCCTCTGTCAGAGTAGGAATGATCAATCCATCAGAAATCAGCAACATTGTACCAGCAGTTAGGGTACAGACATCAGGTGGACTAGCAGGAATGTTCAGTACAAGATCGCAGACTCAAACATATCAGGCTGACAGGCAGATCAGGACCTCAAGAATCTCTGGCCCGGATAGACAGATCCCTCTAGTCATAAGACTATTGTTTTGTGTGGATTTTGCGCAAGGCGAAATCATGTCAGGGTAGAGTTGTGTAAGGTTAACTAGCTCTAGATGGTCTGTTGGTCAGGTCGTCAGGGTACAATATAAAGCTGTAAATAAAATAATGATAACAATAATAAGACAAAGAATTTTGTACGTGGAAAACCCTTGAATGGGAAAAAAACCACGGGTACCAAGCCAGGAGAGGATTTCACTATGTAATTTGGGAGAATATTTGTATGACAATAACAATGCTTATATTTCTCTATGTATTGCGTATGCTTCTTCTTGTGTAAGAACGAGATGAGTCCAACATCTTCAAAGTGCTCCTTATATAATCTTCAATCTTGAACGGCTGCCTGATATGGTAATGAATGCGGATTATTGTCCATTATTGCCTGTAATAATTGCTAATTATTCCTCCCTTAATTACTGCATTTACTGCGAGATCTTCACACTTAATGTTGCGTATATAATTCCTTTATAATATGCGTATATGGTATAATATCGTCCTGATATTTTGACCGTTGTCCTCTCCATGGCCTGGCGCCTATCTTCATGTGTCCTGATAGCTTTGACACCACTGACGGCTGGCGATCGAGTTTAGATGAGATCGATCGGGAAGGTCTGCGGATTTCCAGGCCTAACAATTGCCCCTTATCTCCTTATTTGCGGTGTGCCAGGACGAAAAAATGAGGAGATAACTTTATTTTTAGGAAGATTACCCAACGGTTAAGTTATGCCCGTCGGTTTCCGAATTGCGCTATTTTACCTAGCATTGATGACGCGTGTAATATTTACTGCAACTTCCTTAATGATTATCCACTTCCTTTGCGGTTGAACTCACCAAAGCAATTCTTCTTATTTCTCTCTTTAATAATCTCTCTTCAGTTCTCTTAATTCCCAACTTCTTCAATCTTCGATCAATTCTGCATAATCTTTCAAATAATGGCTGCAAAAAAAGAAGTCTACCAGGCGGCGGTTCTGTAACCCCTCCTCCTCGAGAATCCCGAGGAAACTTCTTCGAAAATCTGCCTACTTCTTCTGCTTGCTCCATCTCCCACAATCGATGGCCGAGTGATTCTCCATTGGAGATGATCTCAATATTCCATGGTGATTTTCAATTCAAGCCTACGAAGGCTTTAAATGAGGATCAGTCTCCTGCAAACCGCTTGAAGCCTGAGTTTAAGAAGATTTTGAAGGACAAGGCGATCATCCCTGCTGATGCTGAAGTCTGGATCCCTGAGAATTCTCCCATCAGAGCCGACTGGGCTTGTCCTGGTTGGTTCTGTATTCATGACTGGGCTTTCAGGGCAGGTTGTAAGCTTCCCTTTTCTCCTCTTATGGTTGAGGTTATTAAGGAGATCGGTGTTCCATCTTATCAGTTAATGCCAATGGTGTGGAAGGTTGTGTGTTCCATTGAGAATCTCTGTAAAAAAAACACAATATTTCTTTTTTCCTTGATGATTTGAAGGCTTGTTATGCCGTTAAAACAAATAGTCATGGCCGTATAAATTTTAAGGTCAGGGCGTCTACTACTCCTCTTTTGCGCAACTTGGACAGCGGCCATGATAAAGGCTGGGCTGCTGGGTACATGTTTGTCAGGACCAATTCTGTGGGTCCTGACTTGGCGTATTTAAATCATGAGGCTTGCGTTGTTGGTGAGTCTTTTGGTTTCTCTCTTTGCCCTGCATATTTTATTTGTTAGTAAAAAATAAAATAAAATTTATAATAAGTCATACCTCTCATGTGTGCAGTTGATGATTGGGTTACTGAGACTGAGTATCCTACTCCCAATATTTCTACTTTCCTGGCTGTTCCTCCTTTGGAGAGGTCTTGGCGCCTCTGTTGTGGGGTTGGTCACCTTCCTCGCTGCTTGAAGGCTGACGGTGCTGCCAGGGCGGCTAAACCTTCAGGGGCTGCTAGTGCTACTACCTCAGGCAGTAAGTCTATCTTAGTTTATCTTTTCTTTTTACTTTGGCTTCCTGAAAATGTTTGGTTTATATTGCTAATATAGTATTTCATGTTGTAGCCACCAGGACATCTATCCGCCTTGCCAGGTTTGGCATGGCTGACCTTTCGGCCAGGCTGGCTAAGATCAATGAAGAAGGTTCCCAGGTAAGCGGGGATGTTGAGCCTGTTATTGATTTGGTGAACGATCGATCTTTGCTAAGGTCAACTGCTATACTGTTGCCCTGCTTTGAAACAAGTTCAGTGCCCAAAAAAGGAAAATTGAGGATGTTGATATTTCTGCCCCGGTCAGGGAATTGAGAGCCATGGTGGACAATATGGAGGCTGCTAGGGTGAAGATCAGGGATTACGCTGCTTCTAAGTCAGATGTTATGCTCACCCTTGACCCTGTTAAGACTGCTACTCAGGCAGTTGCTTCAGTGGATCATTCGACAGCCTCTTGGCTGGTGCCTTGGCTGCCGTAAGGGAGGTAGGCTTGAAAAATATTTATGTGTGTTTCGTTTGAGTAGTTTTTACTATTGGGGTATATTACTCATACTTTTCTCTCTGTTTTTGATCAGGGTGCTGCGACCTGTCTCCATAATGTCTACCAGGCTACCTCTTTGGTGGCCAGGATTGATCTGATGAGATCAGATTATGATAGGTTAAAGTCTGAGCTGGATTTTGCATGAGCTGACTTGGCTGCTAAAGCTGCTAACTTGACAAGGGTGCAGGCTGAGAGAGATGCTGCTAAGACTGAGGCAGTTTGAGCAAGCGGCTGTTGTAGGAGGCCTTGGACAGAAATGAGGAGCTCACCCAAGAGAGGGATGACGTGGAGTTCAAGGTGGATGATGCTTCCCTCTACTTCTATATCAAGGGAAGGGCTGCTGCTATATCAGAGCCTGTTGAGGCCAGGGCTAAGTGGAACCCTGAAGTTGAGATGGCTTTTGCTGCTTCAAAGTATCCTGATCTGCATAATATGGAAAATGAACAGGAGGTCGACTCTCCAGGGGAGCAGGATGTTGACGCTGATCCGGCTAAGAGTAGGGAGCAGGGTGTTGATGCTGGTACTGTTTCTAAGGAGAAGCAGTAATGTATTTTTCTGGTTGGTATTTTGGCCCATCCAGGGGTGATGTCCCTGGGCAAACAATATTTTTCTTTTTCGGTTTTGGGTCAGGGAGACTATCCATGGCCTTTATGAATATTTTGGGGCCTTTGCCCCAGGGCGTAAGGGTTTTTTATTAATATAGGCATGGTGGCCTTCTTTTGGCTGATTTTGCCTTTGACTTTGCTTGGATTTGTGAATTTCATCCTGTTGGGCCTATCAAACATTTTGTTTGAATAACCTGCATGTCATTTTTGTTTTATTTTGTTATTCATGAGTAATTCAACTAAGTATAGTTTTTTGCTATAATGGTTGAAGGGGTGGGAAAACCGGCCTGTCAGGAGGGCTTATGTCCCTTGCCTAGCTGGAGGGCTAGGTATTCGGCCTGTCAGAAGGGCATTTTAGACTAAGTGTTTGGGGATGTAACACCCTTACACTGTCTTCTGCGTCCGACCGGATTGTAATCCGTGGCGAAAACCCTAGCCGGTCGCAATTATTTCATGTCTGATTGGTCTTGACATTTACTGTATCTGGTGGTGGTTAGCAACTCGTCAGGCACAGTCAAGTGCAGAATTTTTGTTTCAGAAATATATAGTAAAGTAGCCCTCAATCCTGAATATTTATGCATATAATCTTTTATCATGTATAATTGTTCAGGATTCAAGAAGTAAATAAATGGGTTAGTTGAACGGATATAAATTACAGACAAGGCATGTAAAACATGTATTTCATCAAGTAGGACGTCAGGTTGAGTAGTGATTGAATTTATACCTGATTGTAGCCTGATCTGATCTTTACATATGGAATAATTTTAAATGAGTTACATTCCAGGATCTTGGGATCATTTCCCCTTCTAGCGTTTGGAGCCTGTATGCTCCTTGCCCAACAATTGAATCGATTAAGTAAGGGCCTTCCCATGTGGGAGCCAGTTTGCCTGCAGATTTTTCTTTTTTATTTGGGAATACCTTGCGTAGGACAAGGTCTCCTTCTTTGAAGACCCTGATCCTGACGTTTTTGTTGTAAGTCCTGGCGACTGCTTGTTGATATGATGCCATCCTGATCTTGGCAGCGTCTCTTAATTCTTCTGTTAGGACTCAGTTGTCTTGCATTAGGTCTTTGTTTGCTTCAACATTGTTCAGGCTGCATCTGGATGTTGGTACTCGTACTTCCGCAGGAATGACAGCTTCATAGCCATACACCAGAGAGTAAGGTGTTTGGTCTGTTGTAGTTTTTGGAGTTGTCCTGTCTGCCCATAGTACTAATGGAAGTTCTTCAGCCCATCTGCCTCGTCTTCTTTTTAGCTTCTTTTTTACGCAGCTTATGACTACCTTGTTGCTTGATTCGGCCTGGCCATTAGCTTTTGATATCCAGGGGTTGAAGTTATCAGGTTGATATTCCATTCTTGGCAAAATGCTTGAGTCCTTTTCCCCACAAATTGAGTTCCATTATCGCATACTATTTCTGATGGGACTCCATATTTGTAAATGATGTTTGTCCTGATGAAGGATATTACTTCTTTTTCAGTTACTTGCCTGAAAGAGTCAGCCTCAATCCATTTGGAGAAGTAATCAGTCATAGCTAACATGAATACTTTTTGTCCTGGAGCTACGGGCAGTTTGCCCACAATATCCATGCCCCACTTTATAAATTGCCAGGGTGCGGAGATTGAATGAAGGAGTTCAGATGGCTGATGTATGATTGGTGCATGAATTTGGCAGGCTTCGCATTTTGAAGAGTATTCCAGCGATCGACCTTCGATGTAAGCCGAGTAGTCCATCACCGAGAACTTTGATTTCCAGGCTCTTTCCACCTTTGTGGTTGCCACAGTGTCCATCGTATATTTCTTGAAGTACTAGTTTGGCTTCGTCAGGCTCCAAGCATCCCAGGTAGGGTTTAGCCTGCGATCTCTTGAACATAGTGTTATTGATGATAGCATAAGTTGAAGCTCTAATTTTAAAAACCCTTGCCTTATGTCTACCCTGAGGAAGTATTCCTCGGAGAAACCAGTCATAATAGGGTTTAGTCCAAGAGTTATTGTCCTGATTGACAGGATCGTTGCTCGTGTTTCTTTGATGGCTGGCTCTAATAAGTGCACAATTGGTATTTTGTCGAAAACGTTGGGGTGAAATTTGAACCTAGGCTGGCGAGCATCACTGGGTGTTCGGTCTCTTGATATTTGATCTATGTCAAATAAAGCAAATTTAGCGGTAAAGTTTTTTGCATATTCTAAATATGAAATCATTTTTGCATCCTTAGCCGTATAAATTCCCTTTATTTGATTAGCAATTAGGAGTGAATCAGTTTTTACCTTTAAGTTTTGAACACCGAGGTCTAGACATACCTTTAAGCCTACTATCAGGGCTTCATATTCTGCTTCGTTGTTCGTGGCTTTGAACTCACAGCTTACAGCCTGTGCTATCATATCCCCCTGGGGCGATTTAAGTACTAGTCCTAACCCTGTCCCCCTACCGTTGGATGCCCCATCTATGAATAGGGTCCATTCTTGGTCTGGGGTTTTATTTTCTAGTTGGTTGACCTCTTTTATCAGGTTTGGTTCCAGGTTAGGGCTAAAGTCAGCCACAAAGTCTGCTAGGGCCGTCGATTTGATCGCTGCCCTGGGTTCAAAGGAGATGTCGTATGTGCTAATCTGTACTGACCATTTGGCCATCCTGCCTGAAAGTTCAGGCTTACGTAGGACATATTTTATGGGTAAATTGGTCCTGACTATAATGGGGTGACTTTCAAAATAAGGTCGCAATTTAGTACATGACATAATTAAAGCTAAGACGTATTTTTCAAGTAGTCCATACCTCAACTCAGCATCTAACAGGCTTTTATTTACATAGTACACTGGATGTTGCTGACCGTCCTGTTCTTTCACTAAGACTGCGCTGACTGCTGTGTTAGTGACAAATAGGTATACTGACAAAAGCTCTCCCTTCTCTGGTTTTGCCAATAAGGGTGGAGATGATAAGTAGGATTTTAGATCCTGAAAAGCTGTTTCATGATCATCCGTCCACTGGAACTGTTTATTCTTTCTGAGGAGGTTATAGAATGTTTTGCATCTCTCAGAGGATCTTGATATGAAACGGTTCCGGGCAGCTACCCGGCCTGTCAATTTCTGGATATCCTTGACAGACTTGGGTGACTGTAGTTCCAGGATAGCCTTTATCTGTTCAGGGCTACCTTCTATGCCTCTCTTTGTGACCATATATCCAAGGAATTTGCCTGCAGAGACTCCAAAGTGGCATTTTGCAGGGTTTAGCTTCATGTTGTATTTTTGTAATATCTCAAATGCTATTTCTAAATGCTTCACATGATCTTCTGCATTCTTGGATTTCACCACCATGTCGTCTATGTATACTTCCATGATGTCACCTATTTGGTCTTTAAACATTATGTTGACCAGGCGCTGGTACGTTGCCCCTGTATTCTTCAGGCTGAAAGGCATGGCAGTGTAACAGTATATGCCTCGGTCTGTAATGAATGCAGTACTCTCATGGTCAGCAGGGTGCATCTTTATTTGATTGAATCCACCGGAAGCATCCATGAATGTCGAAGATCTCGTGGCCTCTTTGCGTCTACCATGGCATCGATATCAGGCAGGGGGAATGGATCTTTAGGATAGGCTTTGTTCAGGTCAGTATAGTCTACACAGACTCTCCACTTTCCATTCTTTTTCTGCACAACAACTACGTTAACCAGCCACTCAGGGTACATTACTTCCCTGATCATCCCCATATCCAAGAGTTTCTCTACTTCCTCGTTAATAATAGTATTTCTTTCAGCTGCAAATTTCCGCCTTTTCTGTTGGACAGGCTTAAAAGATGGGTTAACATTGAGTTTATGTGTAATTATATCAACGCTAATTCCAGTCATATCAAAATGTGACCAAGCAAACCAAGATGATTTATTTTTAAGGAACTTTACCAGTTCAGGCCTGACACTATCTGGTGCGTCAGATCCTATTAAAACATACCTATCAGGGTACTCAGGGTCTAGGATTACCTGATCTGTTTCCATTCTGGGAGGTGCCACATAAGTGCTCCTGACAGGGTACTGTAATTGCTATGCCAGGGACTTACCTGCCTTGGAAGGCTTCAAGGCTGCTCTGTAGCATTCCTAGGCTGTCTTGTGATCCCCTTTGATTGTGGCTATGCTCCAGTCTGTTGGTATCTTGATGCACTGGGGATAGGTTGACGGTATGGCCTTGACATTATGAATCCAGGGCCTGCCCAGGATAGCGTTGTAGGATGACAGGCAGTCAAGGACTCCAAATTTCTCATAAGATGAGACTCCTTCCACGTAGGTTGGGAGGTGAATTTCTCCTAGGGTGCTCCTGATTTCGCCACTGAATCCTACTAGGATGCTGGATTTCTTGATGATTTGGTCCTCGTTGATCTTCATGGCTTTCAGTACGTCAAGCATGATCAGGTTCACTGAGCTGCCTCCGTCTACCAGGATCCTTCTTACCGTGGCTGATCCAATCTGCATAGAAATTACCAAGCCATCATGATGAACATCAGGGATGCCCACTAGGTCACAATCATTGAAAGTGATTGTTGGGACATGATCCGGCTTGCAGGGTGATACAGTCCTTGGCGTCCTAGCTATCTTCTTTGCTGTTGAACTTGTCAGGCCATAAATCTCCGAACCGCCAGATATGAATTTTACTTCATAGATTGGTGGTGGTGGAGGGAGACTACGATCCTGCTTTTGCTCATGATTCTCTTTATCCTAGTTTGCGTTCCTGCCTTTTATCTTGATCAAGTCTTTCAAGTATCCATATTTTAGCAGGTAGGCCACTTCCTTCCTCAGGGTGAAACAATCATCTATGGTGTGTCCAATATCCATGTGAAATTCGCACCATTTAGAATTGTCTCTTTTGGGATTTAGATTTTCTGACTTCCTAGGCCATCTGACAGCTGATCCCATGTTGTCAAGTCTCTAGATCAATCCTGCAATATCAACACTGAAGTTATGTTCGGAGATAGGTGGATAAACTTTAACCTTACCTTGATACTTATGAGCCAGGTTAACTTCTGACTGATCTGGCCTGGAATATGGAGTAGGTCTATAGTTGTTTCCTTTGTTGCTCTTCCTACTGCTCCTTTCATGATCTTTTGGTCTACTGGGTGATCCAAGTTTATAGCTTTTATCTTCTTCCAGCCTGATGAAAGCAAGAGTCTTGGCCTGAACATCTTCGAAGATATGGAAGGGATACTTAGTGAGTTCGCTGTATAAGTCACTATATGGTAGTAACCCCTGTCTGAATGCCTCCACTGCTGTTCCAACGTCACACCTGGGTATCGATACTTTTTCCTTGTTGAATCTTGTAAGAAATGTCTTGAGAGTTTCATCAGGCTTCTGTGTAACTCGGTAAAGGTCACTGGATTGTTTCTCCAACTCCCTGCTACTCGCGAATCGCCGGTTGAAATCTGATCAGGTTGGCAAAGGAATGGATGCTCCCGGTTGGCGAGGTTGATGCACCATTGCGAGCAGGGCTAGTCGGGTCGTTCCAAATCCCTTACACATGCAAATTTGTCTCAATTATTGGGAATGGATGCAACCGCATTTTCGCTTGTAAAGAGCCACGTGATTACTCAGGATCCGTGGTTCCATCATAGACCCTCATGGATGGAACTCAGAAAATTCTTGGGTAGGTCTACTTTTGTTATTTCGTCTATAAAAGGCGAATCAAAGATAGTCATTGTCGGCGACTTCTTCCATCTTTGGCGGTACTCCAGGTATCTTATCGAATTTTTCATTGAGTTTCTTGATCTCCTGAACCACTGCCATCATGATGGCTGCTGCGGACTCATCAGGCTTCTCCTTATCATCTTTTAGTTCATCATCACCATCAACATTAATGGCTTTAGGAATACTTGGGCTCCCAAAACTGGAAAAATCAATATTCTTAATGATTAATGCAAATGGGGTTCCTGGTTGGAACCTAGAGCCTGCCCCTTGGGTTTTTTCTAATTTTTGCTTTAGAGCTGACTCAGATTCTTTCAATTGCAGGATTTCTGCTTCAGTTTGGACTACTTTTTCCTTCAGGGTTTCCAACTCAGCGATTTGTTAGAGAGCTGCATTCAATCGCTCCTCAACGGTGGGTTGGGCCATTTTTGTAGGATTTTTGAATTTTTGTAGGATAAGAAAAAAGGATTTAAAGAGCTAGATGCCCCACGGTGGGCGCCAATTGTTTTGTGTGGATTTTGCGCAAGGCGAAATCAGGTCAGGGTAGAGTTGTGTAAGGTTAACTAGCTCTAGATGGTCTGTTGGTCAGGTCGTCAGGGTACAATATAAAGCTGTAAATAAAATAATGATAACAATAATAAGCCAAAGAATTTTGTACGTGGAAAACCCTAGAATGGGAAAAAACCACGGGCACCAAGCCAGGAGAGGATTTCACTATGTAATTTGGGAGAATAATTGTATGACAATAACAATGCTTATATTTCTCTATGTATTGCGTATGCTTCTTCTTGTGTAAGAACGAGATGAGTCCAACATCTTCAAAGTGCTCCTTATATAATCTTCAATCTTGAATGGCTGCCTGATATGGTAATGAATGCGGATTATTCTCCATTATTGCCTGTAATAATTGCTAATTATTCCTCCCTTAATTACTGCATTTACTGCGAGATCATCACACTTAATGCTGCGTATATAATTCCTTTATAATACGCGTATATGGTCTAATATCGTCCTGATATTTTGACCGGTGTCCTCTCCATGGCCTGGCGCCTATCTTCATGTGTCCTGATAGCCTGACACCCTGACGGCCTGGCAGTCAGGTTTAGATGAGATACTGATCAGGAAGGTCTGCGGATTTCTAGGCCTAACAACTACAATTTGGGGGGCCAACATATAACCACCCTTCATGTTGATCAGACTGCAGGCTACGTCAGGTAATACCTTATTTTTTTATTCTGTTGAAGCTAAAATTCTCCTCATTGCAGGAATTTCAGCCATCAAGAATTAGAATGACAATCTGGAGCCATTGCCGCGCAACTCCAGTAATCAGTAAACCTAGAGGACATATCTCTACAGGAGTGTCATTATGAAGGTAACATTTGTGGTACTATTCCGCCTGTCCCTAACCCTCTTTCAGGATCAGGAAGCCTGGTCGCCAGCCAGGAGAGAGGTAAAATATCAATACGAACAGGGCAACCTGGACCACCTGCTATCACGTAGGGGCAAGGTCCAATAAATTATGCTCCACAAATCAGGTTCTACCCTCTACACTTCCTATTTGTCCTAGAATAATATACGTGATAACAGGTGGATCAGAACTGTGCGGCCTAACATATCAAGCAGCAAAAAAGGCATGACACATAAACAAAAAAAAAATTATCTCCTAAAGTCCCCATGCAGAGTCCGCCATGGGAATATGCCACATGTCACATTCGACGAGGTTTAGAGAATACAGGGTCGGCAACCACCAACCAGTCTCCTAGCCTTGCTAGAACTCGAGAAACATCACAAACATGAAACAAAGCAAAACAGAACTAGCTCTGGCTCAGAGACATCAGCAGCCTCAACAGCCTTTTGGGAGAGTTGACCTCATCAGCATCCAGAATTAGGTCCCCAGCACGCTGAGATCTAGCAGAAAAAGGAAGTCTCGACCAGCTGCCTCCTCTCAAAATCAGGAAGTAGGAGGAGCCAGAATCGGAAATTCGGGAAGCAGGAAGTAGGAAGCAGGATGCAGGAGGCAGCAGAGTCGAAAATTGAGGAGGCAGGAAGCAGTCAGCAGGAAACAGACAACAGACACCAGAACGACAACTTGGATTAGTTGTCGCAGCAACCCCTTCAGCCAGCGGCCCAGGCAACCAAAATCTAGCAGCAGCTAGGACAGGGAGCGTCACCTAGAAGCCATAAGGGGGCAAATACAGGTTATCTTACGGCATACTTGAGAGGCGCCAAAAGCTCGACTGGGCAGAGGAGCATGAAAGACATTCATGAAACTAAAACACTATCGGAGCGCGCCACCTTTGATGTCCAAACCAGAACCAGGAGAATCTTGGTCCCCATACCTATCAGTTACCGAGACAACAACCAATGTCATGCTGGAAGCCAGAATATTATTTTAGTAAGTCTTTGCATCCTGCAAAGACCAGGTACACATAACTTGAAAAACTGGTTCTTGCACATGTTATCACCTTCTATAAATTGCGTTCTTATTTTTAGTCTAGGAAAGTCCGTGTGCTAACTGACTACCCCCTGAAAGCCATTATGAGTAAACCATAGATATCAGGAGGGATGACCAATTGAACGACACATCTAAGTGTTTACAACATGAAATCCGAACCTCGGACGACCATTAAGTCACAGACCATGATAGACTCCGTATCTACTTTAGTCCAGCACCTCAGACCTAGGTGGATAAAAGCAACCCCTAACTTAGAGGGAGACATGGGACCTAAAGTTGGACATAGCGCACTAGTAAGGCCACCAATATAAGGGGAACAGGAGTAGGCCTGGTACCTACGAGGGAAGCAGGACAGGTACCTGAGAAAGTTTGGCACCTGAAAATTAGCTACCTGAGTCTGACGTCTGCCAGCCAGACACCTGAAAGTCTGGACACCTGAAAGTTTGGACGCCTGAAAGTCTAACGCCTGCCAGTCAGATGCCTGAAAGTCTGACGTCAGCCAGTCAGGCACCTGAAAATCCGCCATCCGAAAAAGCTGGACACCTGAAAAGATCAGAATTCAGGCAGATCCTCGATCAGGGACCTGAACCTGAAGGCAGACGCCCTCACAACCCTGGGGGCAGAACTCAACCCGGATATCTTATTAACCATACTCATCATCTTATATGCTACAATTAGCGGTAGGCAAGAGAAAGAAGATTCATATCCATAGGGGTATACGCTGCTCTGTAGATACCTCATTTCTGCACCTCCCGCAAACCACCCGGTGATGATTGGGCCGCATGTTTGATACGCGGAACGATTTATGACAGTTCGTAAGATTATCATCAAGTGATTGCTCAAATAGTAATGTCGACCTCTTAGTTGTCATCTACGTCCCGATACGGTCGTTTTGGCGAGAATTAGATTACATTCGAGTCCTGGGCCTAAAAACCGTCTCCATTTTCTGATAACCGTTAAATCCCGAGTCGGAATGTTCTGGAATGTTCCGGATATTTCTATTCCATATTTCACAAATTTTATCTTTTGGCAAATAATATCCCGTAATATTCATATAAGATATTAAGGAAATCGAATTATTTCCGTCCTACCATAACTCAAACGCGAAATCTTTCTTCAAAGAGGAAACCTCACGGGAATAGACGCAGCAGGTGCTGCGCCTCTTCCAAGAGATGCAGTGGCTGCTGCGCCTCTTCCCAGGCCCTTTTCAGCATGTTTCTTCGTATCTTTTTCATATCTTTCCGAGATTCACTTCCAAAGAGTCTCCGAAATCCTAATTCCTTCACGTGATTAGTATAAATAGGAGCTTTCGTTCCTCATATTCTCACGCGAGTGTCCGCCCTTCTCTTCTCCCTTTGCATTCTAGACTTTGTTCTTACTTATTGGCGCCTACGTGCTTGAACTTTCGACCACGTAAGCTCGGATCTTCCGGTACCACCTCTCCGTTGCATGACCGACCAATTTGACCAACTACACTTAATCAACTTAATTAATTAATCGTTTTCCTCTTACGAGGGCACTCTCTTTGCATTCGCGTCGAGCATCACTAATCGATATCTTAGTCCTTCTCGTTTCGTCAACATGTAAGTCTGAGGGTGTAAATCTCTCTTTTATTTATTGTATTTTATTGTATTGTATCACAATTGTAAGGTTTATGTCCAAAATATCATTAAAATCGATTTCTAAAACCATGCTTTAAAACCTCTTTTTACGGATTTCCAGTAGATAACCGTCGAGAAAGGACGCAGCAACTGCTGCGCCTCTTCGAAGGAGCGCAGTTCCTGCTGCGCCTCTTCATGAGGCTGCCGCAGTTCCTGCTTCCTTTCTTCTTCGTTCGTCCTCTGTTATTCATCAAATTTCTTTATTTGTTTCGTTTGTTTGTTAATTCTTCATCATAATAGCATATGAATCACATGTACATTATAATCATCATTCTTTAATATGTTTTATTCATTGTCAAATCCGACTTAAATTCCTTATAATCTCATATTTGCGGGTTTTCGTCATTAAATTCAATTCCGGGTTGTAGAGATTCAATTTGTTCATGTTGAGTTTCTGGAATTCGACCTTTGATATATTTTCATCTGTCTTTTGTCATGTTTATCATTAATCCATCTTGTTCAACATAATTAATTCGTTTAATTAATTTATCGTCACTAATTTATCGTTTCATTCATGTAAATAATTCGTTTAATTTCGTCTCATCCATGTTTTGCTGTTTTCATGACCCATTCATATGTTAAATAACCTGTTAATCACTTTCATCCGAGTAAATATCATCAATCGATCATTAAATTCACCAATTAACATTAGTGGCTTGCAATTACGGCTTCACGGCGAGGCGAGCCAAGGAACGACGCGATGTCTGCTGCGCCTATTCAAAAGGATTTACTCTTTGCTGCTTTGTTCTGGCCGATTTACGCACAACTCCGTTTTCTGCTTTGACTTAGTTTAATTAGTTTACGTATTAATTAACTATTAACTGTATTATCACACTAATTCCTGTTCGTTAAATTCATGTAATTTATTCTTTTATTCGTTTTTCTCAAATTATCCGTTTTAAAGGTATTTTCGACATAAATCGCCTAATCCGTTGTAATTAATGTAATTTTCATTATTGTAATTTATAATTATTGTATTTCTTTTATCATTTGTATGTTCTCACATGTAAATCAACATTAAATCCAACTTTGACCCAATTGTTTGCTAATTACGTGTCAACCGACTTAGTTAAATCTTCACATGCTAGGATTAAAACTTGGATGTTGCATTGCATGCATATAGCCGACGATATATCAAGTATAAATAACTTCCCTAATCATTAGTAGAGGCCGCTATCGAGGCGGGCGGGATTAGGTGTTCGATCAAAAGAGCTTCCTAATACGTACCCTCACCCCTTACTCCAGATATCTGTGAGCACCCGTGTTCATTGGCATCCACGAGAGTCATTCTAGACATAGAATGCTAAGGGTAACGATTGCTTAGTGTTCATGTCACTACTGTGTCTTGACATGACACGAGGTATTCGAACGGTTCCAATTTCCCATAAAAATTGGTGGCGACTCCATACAAAAATGCAAACGCTTGTTTCGTTCTCACCAAGCGCCCCCGTGGGCGGCCCGCTGTCCACATGCTCCTAAGGTAGCTCAACAAGTCGTAATCTTATTACTTTATTTATATTCTGTATAACTACTGCCTTTATCGTCGGAGGGTCATCGTCTATGCTATTTGCCATCCCTAGCAGAAGTAATTCTTTCAAGACTGTCATTAAACTCTCCTGCCAGCAGAAGTGGGAACACGGGCTCTAGAACCTGCCACCCTTCCCCCAAATCAAATGGAGCGTCCTCCTACAAAATACAGAGCGCAGAACGCTACCTATAGCAAACTTTCTGCCTACAGAAGCAGCTTTCCTGTGCGCGGATCACGCCGCCCAGCCAGCACGACAGGTCGCTCCGCCAGCAGCTTGCAAATCATCCTGCTTGCAGGATACTCCGCCTCCTAATGAGTATCAGACCGCTCTGCCAGCAGGATCCAAATTTCTGGCGTCTGATCCCCAGCATCTACTCGACATCTGGCAGTACATAAAAAATTCCTAAGCACCCTGAATATGCAAGAGACCGGCAGCAGCCAGAATGCTGTAGAACACATTTTTACATCAGCTTTCTAAAGCGAAAAATCACAGCAATACATGCTGCCATCAGCCAGGTCCCCTAAGAACCAGGACATGAAATAATAAATGATAAGAACAAGTGCATGTCCTCCACGCCCAAGCTGTGAAAACCATGTAGGAGGCAAAAAATACATATTCCGTATGGTAGCCAGAAAAAAGCAGTCCAATGGACAAACTGACACACTATTGAGAATCTGAGGAAACTCAAAAAACAGTTAAAAAACCCTTCAGCCTCTTGTTCGGAGGAAAGGCAGTAATACCACCAGAGGTTCTGGTTCCCACCCACAGGTATGAATGTATGAAAGGAGGAATAGAACCAGGTGGAGATGACCACACAGAACAAATCAGCAAAGGACAAAACAGTCACCTCGAAGGTGTACAACCACCTATACAGGCATACGATCCCCTTGAAGGTGTATAACCACCTATACAGGCATACAATCACCTTGAAGGTGTACAACCACCTAGACAGGCATAGAATCCCCTAGATGGGAATCTCCATACCAGGTTGGAGGCGTTGTTGGTCGTGGTGCATATAAGTTAATGACCGTGCAAGGTTAAATAATAGACGAGCCATGGAACATACTCCGCCTGAAGAGGTATCACTTTTAATAATAAGTAGAAATTAGTGTGCAGAGTAGTGTGCTAAGAAAAGCCAAAAAAAAAACGGTAGTAGCTAGACATACTACCAATTTCGTGTCAGTTTCTTTTTATTTTTATTTTATTTCTTTCAAACTTTAAAAACTATTGGAGTTGTGTGGTCTGTGAGCTTCCTGGGACCACAATTGCTCTGGTACCCCATGAGATAGCGTCAGGTACTTCACACAACTCTGATAGAATTTTCTGTTTTCAGGCTTCTCTAGGTGCAACACTCTGAATCCTAATGTCTATGGTACGTTGAAAGTGTATCTAGCAGGACTGTCAACTGCCAACGGGGGTTGACAAGGCACATGGCACTCCAACATGCCTAACCTACTTTCTCCACTAGGAGCACCCTCACCAGGCGGACTATGGAACATACGAAAGGGAGCCTGGTTCACAGCTAAAACGCTTACCCAGCTACCTCTGATACCACCCCCTAGACGTAGCTCGCACTAATCACAATTAATCAAGGCCCCAGTATGCATGCACACATATATGGAACGTAGGGATCTCTGCGCTACCAGAATCCTGCAACGTCCCGACGGTCCTAGAATGACGATAAACTTGCCTAAAGTACGCCCCTATTGGCTCTAAAATATGATGAACACACCTTGCGTCATGAACAAGGTTAAGTAGTCAAAATTGCGGCATACGCCTAAATCAGTCAGCAGACTGACACGGCAGCTAGCTGAGTCAAAATCAGCCTTTTCAGGCTGACGCGACTGGTCTAAATCAGCCTCTAAGGTTGACACGGCCACCCCTCCCTACAATGCAGCACATGCCTAAATCAGTCAGCAGACTGACACGGTAGCTAGCTAAGTCTAAATCAGCCCCCTGGGTTGACATGACAGGTCTAAATCAGCCCCCTGGGTTAACACGGCCACCTCCAGTCTAAATCTGCCCCCTGGGTAGACACGACAAACCTCCTAAAAGTCTAAATTAGCTCCCAGAGCTGACACGGCTACTAAGTACGCACCCTAGTTCTGTTAGTGGACAGATGAGGTAACAACAAATACAAACAAGGTCTTGCACCTTGCGAAGTCAACTTCCTAGAACATTTTAATGGTCCTAGAACAACGACAAACTTACCTAAGGTATGTCTTACAATGACTTAACACTTACTCCTGCCCCCTGGCCAGGGGCAGGTATATTTATCATCCTTCAAAACATGTCTTGTCCCCGCATACAAAGACAAAACATATAGGCATGATTGACATTGCATTCACAGCATACTGTAGCCCCTATCATACATTAGAGGGTCCTCGAATGCACAAGCATTACATTACTAACATTTTGCATGTATCACTTACATGACAAGTGCACAATAAACTTGTGCCAACTACCAGACTCACCCTTGGTGACCAGATAACATGATGGTAAGGGCAGGTGGAAACTATTCCTCCTGAGCAGCTGTCAGCAAGATTCCTGTGTCAGGCATCTGCTCCCCAAAGATCTCGCCAAATGAGATCCCAAAGATCGCCACCCGGTACTTAGTGTCGCATCGCTCACGACATCCGCCAAATAGATTCAGCGCCGGCCCGCCTGGTCCCTAGAGTCAGCCGCCTGGTTCCCAACACCAGCCGCGTGGTGCCTAGTGCCCGGCCCCGTCCCGGTCTCCGGCCCTTGACCGCTGGTCCCGAGAATCGTGACCGCCTGGTTCCCGAGTTAGCCGTCGATCCTCGGCGCCACCGTCCCGGTCCCAGTCGTCA
The DNA here is from genome assembly GCF_048544455.1 of Silene latifolia. Classification (NCBI taxonomy): domain Eukaryota; kingdom Viridiplantae; phylum Streptophyta; class Magnoliopsida; order Caryophyllales; family Caryophyllaceae; genus Silene; species Silene latifolia. Next base: position 25,092,135 of record NC_133537.1, on the reverse strand, counting down.
GCTTGTTCCGAGAGTTAGCCGTCTGGTCCCCAAAGTCAGTCGTCTGATTCCCAACATCAGTCGTCTGGTCCCTAGCGACAGCCAGCAAGATCCCAATGTCAGCCATCTGGTTCCCAACGACAACCAAAATTGTCCGCCTAAAATCCGCTTACTGGCAAAATATGCTAGCAGAAATCTACAGGTCGACATATTTAGAACATCAGGTTGCAGATTAGGAGAATTAAGGAGTGATAGAAATCGGTCTTCCAGAACAACAGAGTATGATTAAGTGGAAATGAGTAGATCGGGGCACCAGAATTATTGGTACGAAACATGGATGTAGAGTTATCTCAAGTGTATCCATCAGGAGTCACACCTAGAAGGCTGGCAGCAGCTTGCTCCAGCGGAGTTTCAGCAATCTGCTCCAGCAGAAGTGTTGCAGTATATCCTAGCGGAGTTTCATCATCCTTCTCCCGCAGACTTCTAGTGATATCTTCCAGCGGGATGACAACATCTTGTTCTAGAAAGTCTCAGCGGCTGAATCCAGAAGGGTAGCAAAATGACAATGTATAGAAAGCAGAATTTGAAGAGTTAATTTCCCTCCTCAACGAAGCTGAGAAGCGAAATTAGGGGCAAACTGTTTGGGCCAAAATTCACTATTTGGCCTAAGCTACGTGGCACGAGACGAGTGGGTAATTAATTAAGCAAATGGGCCCATGTCATACATAGGGGAGTCGGGCCCATGGACCGAAGGAAGAGAAATACGGATATAAGACAAAATACAACTGTTCGGGTCAATTTATACATATCGGGCCAACACAGGATTAGGTCCATCAGAGCCGATTTGGTGAATTGGGCCAAGGAGACCAACGGCCAAGGGAGGCCCGCGTGTTGAAGATCATCAGGGAGATCAGGGAGAATAGAACGTGAGACATCGTTTATGGAAATAAGCATGGTAGGACCACGATTACTTGTCATACAAGAAGTAGGACAAAGGCTAGGGTTTATTCACTATAAATACAAGGAAGCAAGGAAGAAAAGGGATCCATGTTGAGACAAACACAAGATGGCGTATTCTATCAAGTTCAAGAATACTACGTACAAACAATAACAACCTAAACCATTACTCCATCGTCATGAGCTAATCATCAATAAATCACCATAATTAGATAATGATTACTCAATCATTATCTCCACCTCACTATTCCCACAAAACCTACGTACTACATGCAAACCCATAAAATTACCACTGTTGTTCATTGATGCGCCAAGTTTCAGTCCGATATTAAAGGGAATCTGATCCGAAATATACTGGATTGTTTTATATCTTACCATATTTATCATATAGTGGATTATTGGCAGGATACCGACTCCCCCCGCGGTTGTTTCCCACATCGGGTTTTCCGCGTCACCAAAATCTCTCGTCTCATTATCTCCTTATTTTGCCGTTTACATTATTTACATCATTATTTCGTCATAAGTCATATATAATTTAACCCCCGATACGAGGCTAAAAAGAGTAGGTCACTTTAACCCCTAACGAGATAGAATATCGTGTTTTGACAGTTTTTTACCAAAACACATACCTAAACAATAACTGCTCACCATCCCCGAATGGATCACTAGAGTTTTCAAAACATTTAAACCGGGGTCAGTTACTTTTTACATAAAACAATATAACAAAAGCAATACAACAATCCAATCCAACCAACCAATCTCCATCATAACTCCACACACCTGACTACATACTAAAGTGTGTAGTCCTGCCAGAATACCCATCGCAACAAGTATTCCACACCGCCAGTGGGGGACCGCAGCTGTTCCCACTTAAGCCCCGCTCATCTCATCTGAGCGATAACTCAAGTTCCTAAATGTGCACATCCCCTCTGTGGCGGGTTCCACAGAGGGCGAATCAAGGGCGTGAAGTCACTCCCGCAAGTTACTCTACTCAGCCGAGGACGCACCTCGCAAACCACAGATAGTTATACAACCATCCACATTATACCACAACAATTACCAATTACCAAATCCGATATGATATAAATCAACACCAATGATCAATCACCAACAATACAATGTAAACAATAACCGAGTAGGGAAACCCTACCTGGAATAGAAACCACAAGACCGTCACAACAGTTAATCAGAAATGTTCCTCTACGAATCCTCCTCCTATAACACATATTCATATAATTATCACCTATTCAACATAATACACCCAAAACCCCCAAATCTACCCAATTAGGGTTTTAAGCAAACTCAACGAAACATTATAAAAATTATACAAGAAGCTTACCCTTGATACGACGATCTGAACGGCGTAAAGAACAAGACAATCCGACGATCCTAGCCCTTGGGATTTGCTAATAACGCGATGAAGGAGAACTACGTAATTTATTTTTCTTTTGAAAGGTTTTAGAAAGGTGAAAAGTGATTAAAAGAATGATGGAACCCTTTTATACTAATCACGCGTTATTAACAAAACCCGGCTAAAATAATCTGTAAGACTCACTTACTCGATCGAGTAAGTCACTTACTCGATCGATTAAGTCACTTACACGATCGAGTGACCCTTACTCGATCGAGTGCCCAATATACTCGATCGAGTTCCCATCAGGTAGCCGACTATTTCGTATAAAAATATACTTACTCGACAGAGTAAGGCCCACTCGATAGAGTACCCATAGACATAGAAAACCGTAGTATTACAGCTCCTTGCGGATTCGACCCTTAAATAGTGCAACGAACTCCTTCACTTACGAGGTAAGACTATGAATCATCAAGTATAACTTATGAAGCATCATGTAAATCAAGGCGAGAAGGAAAGAGGAAGCGGAACCCGGATACCAACCCGTCGACTGGTCTGGACCGCCAGCTAGTCGGTACTTGGTAGCACACGTATATATGGCTGATTGCCTCCCCCCCGCCCTCCCCATACAAATGTCGAGAGAACTTTGCGAATTCTTCTTATTTTCTTTTTCATTTAACTGTAGATACCTCATTTCTGCACCTCCCGCAAACCACCCGGTGATGATTGGGCCGCATGTTTGATACCCGGAACGATTTTCGACAATTCGTAAGATTATCGTCAAGTGATTGCTCAAATATTAATGTCTACCTCTTAGTCGTCATCTACGTCCCGATACGGTCGTTTTGACAGTAATTAGAGTACATTCGGAGTCCGGGCCTAAAACCGTCTCCATTTTCTGATAACCGCTAAATCCCGAGTCAGAATGTTCTGGAATGTTCCGGATATTTCTATTCCATATTTCATAAATTTTATCTTTTAGTAAGTAATTTCCCGTAAATATTCACATAAGATATTAAGGAAAATCGAATTATTTCCGTCCTACCATAACTCAAACACGGAGATCTTTCTTCCGGGAGAGGAAACCCCTTGGGAACAGACGCAATGTCTTTGCGCCTCTTCCAAGAGACGCATGGGCTAGCTGCGCCTCTTCCCAGGCCCTTTTCTGCATGTTTCTCGTATCTTTTTCGTATCTTTCCGAGATTCACTTCCAAAGAGTCTCCGAAACCCTAATTCCTTCACGTGATTAGTATAAATAGGAGCCTTCGCTCCTCATATTTCTCACGCGAGTGTCCGCCCTTCTCTTCTCCCTTTGCATTCTAGACTTTGTTCTTACTTTTCGGCGTCTACGTGCTTGAACTTTCGACCACGTAAGCTCGGATCCTTCTGAGTACCAGCCTCCCCGTTTGCATGACCGACCAATTTGACCAACTACACAATAATCAACTTAATTAATTAATCGTTTTCCTCTTACGAGGGCACTTTCTTTGCATTCGCGTCGAGCATCACTAATCGATATCTTAGTCCTTCTCGTTTCGTCAACATGTAAGTCTGAGGGTGTATAATCTTTCTTTTATTTATTGTATTTTAATTATTGTATCATCATTGTAAGGTTTACGTCGAAAATACCATTAAAACCGATTTCTGAAACCATGCTTTAAAACCTCTTTTTACGGATTTCCAGTAGATAACTGTCGAGAAAGGACGCAAAGAATCGCTGCGCCTCTTGAAGGAGCGCGATTCTGCGCGCCTCTTCATGAGGCTGCGCGCAGCTTCACCTTCCTTTCTTCTTCGTTTGTCCTCTGTTATTCGTCAAAATCCTTTTGATTGTTTCGTTTTCTTCGTCATAACAGTATATAATTCACATGTATATTTATCATCATCATCATTAACATGTTTAATTCATCACAAATCCGACTTAAATCCCTAATAATTCAATATTTGCGGGTTTTCGTCATTAAATTCAATTCCGGGTTATGGAGATTCAATTTGTTCATATTGAGTTTTGGAATTCGTCTTTGATATAGTTTATATCTGTTTATTCATACGATCATCGCATATTCGTCATTAATCCATCGTATCTAACCTGATCAATTGAATTAATTTGTTGGACTCATTAATATTTTTCACTTCTGTCATTATTCCATCTTGTAATTAGTTCGTTTTAATTCCGTCTCGTCCATGTTTACTGCTTTCATGACCCATTCATATGTTAAATAACCTATTAATCACTTTCATCCAAGTAAATAATTAATCATTAAATCACCAATTAACATTAACGGCTTGCAATTACGGCTTCACAGCCAGAACTGAGCCACGGAACAGACGCAGCGTCTGCTGCGCCTATTCCAAAGGACGCAGCTCTGCTGCGCTGTTCTGGGCCGAGTTACGTCCCTGAACTCCGTTTCTGCCTTGACGTAGTGTAATTAGTTTACGTAATTAACTGACTATTAACCGTAATATCACGCTAATTCCTGTTCGTTGATTTATTTCTTTCTTGTTTATTCTTTTTCTCAAATTATCCGTTTTAAAGGTATTTTTGACATAAATCGCCTATTCCGTTGTAATTATTGTAATTTTCATTATTGTAATTCATATTTATTGTGTTTCTTTTATTGTTTGTATGTTTTCATATGTAAATGAGCATTAAATCCAACTTTGACCCAATTGTTTGTTAATTACGTCTCAACCGACTTAGTATTAATTCTCACATGCTAGGATTAAAACTTGGATGTTGCATTGCATGCATATAGCCGACGATATATCAAGTACGAATAACTTCCCTAATCATTAGTAGAGGCCGCTATCGAGGCGGGCGGGATTAGGTGTTCGATCAAAAGAGCTTCCTAATACGTACCCTCACCCCTTACTCTAGATCTCTGTGAACATCCGTGTTCATTGACATCCACGAGAGTCATTCTAGACATAGAATGCTAAGGGTAACGATTGCTTAGTGTTCATGTCTTTACTTTGTGTCTTGACATGACACGAGGTATTCGAACGGTTCCAATTTCCCATAAAAATTGGTGGCGACTCCATACAAAAATGCAAACGCTTGTTTCTCTTTTCCTACCCAAGCGCCCCCGTGGGCGGCCCGTCCACGCTTTGGCGACTCATGGGATAATAAACTTACATGTAGCTAAGGGTGAAACTTGAACAAGGTTAGAGAATAGTTTGTACAAGACAATTGTCGGTTTTCATAACTCGGTCTTCCTAGACCGTTTTATTCGGCCTTCCTAGGCCCAACCCAACCCATTCGACCAATCGTCCCGTCTAAACGGTCCTAATTCTTATTTGGGCCTAAGGATGGATAGCGATTGACGTCATCCATACCATGATGCTTACTCTTGTTTGTATCAACGGCCTTCACTACTTTAGGAAATGGACTAGGAATCGGCCTTACTCTTGTTTGGTACGAGCCTCTCCACAGACTTCGGGTTTGATGGTTCGGTATGGCAACCCACCTTTTAAACCAAATCCCTTTTAAATGCACTTAGCATCCCGTTATAATGCTTGTATAAATGTGTATACCTTACGTGATCACCATTTCTAAACGAAACCATGACGATTTTTCAAAAATCAAAACCCGTTTTCAAATAAAAATTTCGAAAAAGGCTTTTAATTAGCGCAAAATCCGGTCAAAACTCTGTCCGTTTGTCGTGTCAAAATTCGGGCCACAAGCCCATTTCAAAACCTCACTTCGAGTCCACTCCTACAACTGCACTATAGTTGACTAGGACACACATTTTCAAAGACCTTGTCTTTCTTCAAAACTCACTCAACACAAGTGGCACACACCCACTTCACGAGTCAAAACATTTCTTCTTTTAGCAAGTGTGTCAGAATGGTCGATCGTGTTTTGATTCGTCGCCGATCTCTTATCCAGTTTTCAAGATGCCCGGATCAAGTGATGAAACGAACTTCAACCAACTTCAAAATGGTAATGATCGAATCCTAGCCGCGCTAGCCCAAATGCAAGCTACCCAAGAACAAACCTATGACCGCCTTGAGCTCATCGAAGGCCGTATCTATGCCGTAGAGGGAAGGTTGCCTCTTCTTGAAGATGAAGTACTACGTAACTCCAATGATGAATCTAGGGATGAGAATCCTCCCATAGGGATGACTGTAGCTGAGAAAAGACTCCAATACCTAGAGGAGCAATTGATGTACCTTAAGGGTGATGACATTTATAGGGAGAACAATCGCAAGTATAAGGCCGTCAATTCCAAATTGCCAACTAACTTTAGTATGACGGATATCCCTAAGTTCAAGGGACACGAGAACCCTTTGAACCACATCTGTGCCTTCAAGGATTACATGTCTATCAAAGGCATCAAACCCGAGATGTTCTTAAGGATCTTTCCTTCATCTCTTGATACCATCCCGAGACAATGGTTCTACTCTTTAGATCACAAGAAGGTCGCTACTTGGGAAGATGCCGCAATCGAGTTCTCTAAGCAATATGCGGATAATGCCGAGATCCAAGTCAACATGCGTACTCTAGAGGTTCTTACCCAAAATGACAAAGAAGGATTCACCGACTTCCTAAGTAGGTGGAGGATAACTAGCACTAAATTAGTTGAACGCCCGGATGAGGCTACTCTTGTGGAAAAGTTTGTGGATAATCTCAAGCCCATCTATGCCAATCATTTGAGATACCAAAACATCAAGACCTTCAAGGACTTGACTGTACTAGGAACAAGGATTGAAGATGACATCCGTAAAGGACTCTTGTCCAAAACGGTAGGTCGAGGATATCAAGGGTCCACAAGTCGTTCATACGGCTCTACTAGCAAGACCGATGAAGTTAACCTTCTCGAGCCATCCAAGAAACCTACCCCACCAAGGAAATTCACAAACCTTGGGGACACTTATTCCAACGCTCTAAAAAGGTTAATGAAACAAGGTAAACTCCAACCCATTGGACCTACTCCCGAACCCGAGAGGAAGTCCAAGTTTTGGGACGAGAATTCGTACTGTGAATACCATAGGGGCAAAGGGCACGACACAGAAAAATGTTACAAATTGAAAAACGTGCTTCAAGACATGATTGAAGATGGTCGATTGCCAATACCACCGGGAGGTAAGCCCAACAACACTCAGAATCCTCTTGGAGTTCTAGTGATCACAAGTGATGAATCTACCTTAGATTGCTCACACCTCATTTCTCCCATCGAAAATGAAATTCATGCAATCGAGAATGAAGGGCTCTACTCTACTATCCCCCCTACCCTTTCTGACTTCATCGCATGGGCAAGGAGTGTAGATAGGCAAGTTTGGGAATTAGAAAATATGGTGACAACTCTACGAGATCCCAACGCAATACCCGAAGAACATGTGCCACTAATCTTCTCTCAAAATGCCATTATGCAAGAAGTAATTATCGTGGTTGATAAACTAGTCGATCAAATCATACGACTAGAAGATGATATCATGAGAATGAGGGAACTAGCTGCAATCTATGGGGCTTGGGCCGATGATGATGAGGACGAGTATCTCATTGAAAACTCCCTAGTCAAAGAAATAATCCAAAAGGGTGAAGACCAAGATGTGGATCACCTAACTCGTTCGGGTCGCCCATATCAAAGCACTACTCAAAATGGTCCAACCAACGTTATCACACCCAATGACAACGAAGATGACTCCACTGATCATTTGCTCAAGCAATTACAGAAAACAAAGGCTGATCTTTTAGTCTGGCAATTAATAGCAAGCTCATTCCCACATCGCCAAGCTTTACTGCAAGCTCTGGCCAAGCTAAATATAGCACATAAACTACACTTCTGAAGATGTAGTCAACTTGGTCTTCCAAGAATCACCAAAGCTAAGTAATCCTACTACTTTCTCGGACGAAGATTTGCCACCCTTTGGCGCTAGTCACAACCTTGCTCTATACATCACTGTCATTTGTCTAAAGAAGAATGTGCCAATGACCTTGGTAGATGATGGTTCCGCGGTCAACGTCATACCCCTCAAAACGGCATACAAGCTAGGCATGAAAGAGTCAGATTGGACCCCTACCAATCAAGGTGTGCGTGCATATGACGGTACACGACAAAAAGTAGTAGGACTTGCTAACCTAACCATAGCCACAGGGCCAATCGAACGAAAGGTTAATTTCCAAATAGTGGACATTGAAGCTTCATTCAACATACTTCTGGGAAGGCCATGGATTCACGCTTCCAAAGCGGTAACATCCACCCTTCATCAAAAGATCAAGATCCCACTAAATGGCAAAGTAGTGACGATCACTTCGTCACCCATCAAGGCAATAATCGAAAAACAATCAAACAATCAAGTCCTTGCGGATCCCGTATACGAACTTGGGGGCTTCCAAAGTGTAAGTGTCATAGAAAGTGAGTTGGCACCCTTATACTACAATCCCTACTCTAACTTGGTGGTCAACCACATACTCAAATCCCAGGGATACTTCCCTGGAATGCCCTTGAACCCTATTCGGAAGAATACCTTCGCACCATACAAGGAAGGCAACTCAACAAGGATACCACTTGGACTAGGGTACAAACCCACAAAAGAGGAGGTTCTCGAAATGCTCGCCCAAGTCCAAAACCGCAAGCACGTAGGAGTCCAAATGAGGCCCTATCTCCCTACTTCAAATGGGTACTTTGTTCAAGAAGGAAGTCTAGAACTCTTTCACGGATTTCCTGAACCTTGGCATTATCTCGAGAGGAAGTTAGCCGGAATCGAGATCTTTCACGATTGCTACTTCATCCCTCCAGAAACGGTTCCTACCGTCAAAACCCGTCAAGCACCTTGCTTAGACGAACAAGCTGTTAGCCTATTGTTTGGAGAAGATCGATTCGTTAGGGCCGCGCAGGATGAGATCGTTACCATGATACTTCAAGACGATCGCTTCAACCCCACCGCATTGATCACAGAAACCGACACAAAACAGCAGAAAGGATGGAGAAAATCTATCAAATGGACCAACAACCAAGGAAGACTCTTCAAGCTCACCACGGGAGAAGGAGAGATGTTCAAAGGAGAACCAGAAGACGATGAGTTCGAGTCAGAGTCGGAGTCTAGAGAAGTCATTAGAGAGTCTACTCCTGTCGTCATCTCCACTCCCTTCGTTTCTCCTAGCTTAGCCTCTAGTAGTCACAATAGTTCGGGAAATGCCCCAACCACTGTCCCTTTGCCGCCACTGACCATGGATCAGTTGGCTTCTTTGTTTCAACTTTACTCAAATTTTAATATGAATAAATCAGGTTCTGCTTACTCTTTGTGTTATCTTGAGTGCAATTCTGTTTACGATGATACTGAGGATGACCAAGACCCAGACTCGATCGAAATACCTCCCTACGTAGCCAAAGAAATACTGCAGGAAGGGGAAGGGGGACCAGTAATAGAAGACACCGAACCCATCAATGTAGGAACCGAACTAGAACCCCAGGAACTTAGGATAGGGACTACCTTGAGCTCTACCGAAAGGGCCGATTTCATAGACCTCCTAAATGAATTCAAAGACGTTTTCGCTTGGTCCTACAAAGATATGCCAGGAATCGACAGGGATATCGCTGAACATAGGATTCCGATTAAGCCGGGTTTCAAACCTGTGAAACAGAAGCTTCGACGAATGAGAACGGAATGGGCTCTAAAGATTAAGGAAGAAGTTGACAAGCAATTCAAAGTCGGGTTCATCAAAGTTTCCGAGTATTCTGACTGGGTAGCTAACATAGTACCCGTACCCAAAAAGGATGGGAGAATCCGCGTTTGTGTTGACTTTAGGGACTTAAACAAAGCAAGTCCAAAAGGCGACTTCCCTCTACCTCACATCGACATATTGGTGGACAATACTGCAGACCACACATTACTATCCTTCATGGATGGGTATGCGGGTTATAACCAGATCAAAATGGCCATGGAAGATATGCATAAGACCGCATTTGTCACCCAATGGGGAACCTACTGCTATACGGTAATGCCGTTCGGATTGATCAACGCCGGAGCTACATATCAACGCACCGCAACTACACTCTTACATGACATGATGCACAAAGAAGTTGAGGTATATGTAGACGACATGATTGTCAAATCCAAGGAAAGAGAAGGGCATATTGCGAACCTTCGCAAGTTCTTCGCAAGGCTACGAAAGTACAACATGAGACTCAATCCTCAGAAATGCACATTCGGGGTAACATCTGGCAAACTCCTGGGATACGTCGTTAGTCAAAGAGGTATAGAAATAGATCCTTCCAAAATCAAAGCTCTGATCGAAATGCCACAACCTCAAACAGAAAAAGAAGTCAGAGGATTCCTAGGAAAGGTGCAATATATAAGTCGATTCATATCGAAACTTACGATGATTTGTGAGCCTATCTTCAAGAAACTCAAGAAAACAGACCACACCATGTGGGATGACGATTGTCAAAAGGCATTCGATCGAATTAAGGAGATATTGGCTAAACCACCGGTGCTCATGCCACCACAACGAGATCAACCTCTTGGTTAATATCTCACAGTAACCGAAACGGCCATGGGTGCCATGCTGGCTCAAACTGTAGGAAGTGAAGAAAGAGCTATCTACTACCTTAGTAAGAAGTTCTTGGAGTACGAGTGCAAATACTCACAACTCGAAAAGACATGCCTCGCTCTTGTGTGGGCAACGAAGAAGCTACGCCATTATATGCTTAGCTACTCCGTCAAGATATATTCTAAAATGGATCCAGTCAAATACCTCTTCGAGAAACCCGTCCTCAATGGACGTCTAGCAAGATGGACCCTGATGCTCTCAGAATTCGACCTCAAATACGTGCCACTGAAAGTTATAAAAGGTCGCCCCGTCGCCGAATTCTTCGCAGAAAATCCTATCAATGACGCACAAACAATAGATACTTGGTCATTTCCAGACGAGGATATACTCCAAACTGATGTAGACTCCTGGACCTGTACTTTGATGGAGCATCGAATTTAAGAGGATTTGGAATAGGAGTGTTGCTCATTTCTCCTGAAGGCGAGCATACACCAATTGCTGTCAAACTCGACTTCGAGGTGACAAACAATGCCGCAGAATACGAAGCTTGTCTAATTGGACTACAAGCGGCAGTGAGTTTAGGCATCAAAAACCTCCGAGTGCATGGGGATTCATCACTGATCATCAACCAAGTTACAGGATCTTGGAAAATCCGAAGCGAAAGCCTAGCACCTTATCAGGCTAGAATAGACCAAGTCGCTCAATTCTTTGATCACGTAACCTACCTACACCTACCTCGGGAAGAAAATCAATTTGCAGACGCTCTTGCGAAACTTGCATCTTTGATTATTATGCCAGATCACATGGTGGAAATGCCTTTGTGCATCGAACGACGGTCAGAGCCGGCTTATGTCCACCAAATCACCGATGAAGAGGAAATCGCACAGGAACCATGGTTCCAAACAATCCTGAATTTTAAGCTTAATGGTACATATCCACTGGATATGGATAAGAGGGGACAACGCGTTATACGCCTACTAGCTTCCCAATACGTTCTCATGCAAGGAGAATTGTACAAAAGAACACCTCTTGGTGTAGTCCTACGTTGCCTCGATCATTCACAGGCACGAAAGGTGATGGAAGAAGTCCACGACGGAGAATGCGGTCCTCACATGAGTGGGCCTATGATGGCAAAGAAAATCACACGTTTGGGATATTATTGGACCACAATGGAATCCGATTGCATCAAATACGTAAGACATTGCCACAATTGCCAAATCTTCGGGAATGTGCAACATGTCCCTCCTTCATTGCTCTATACAATGACATCTCCATGGCCATTTTCTGCATGGGGAATTGACATAATCGGGAAGATAACCCCAGCCGGAACAGGAGGTCACTGTTTTATTCTAGTAGCAATCGACTATTTTACCAAATGGGTAGAAGCGGCTTCCTACACTGGTCTTACAGCTAAAAATGTGGCAAAGTTCATACAAAACAACATCATCTGTCGGTATGGATGCCCACATGAGATCATTAGCGATAATGGATCACATTTCCAAGCCGAGACCGAGCAATTGCTAGCCAAATACAAGATTAAGCATCACCACTCTTCGCCCTATAGACCACAGACTAACGGCGCGGTAGAGGCGGCAAACAAGAATGTTGTCACAATTCTCAAGAAAATGATCGACAACTATAGAGATTGGCCAAGCAAGATACCCTTTGCTTTATGGGGGTATCGTACATCTGTTAGGACGCCCACTGGGGCTACTCCTTTCTATTTGACCTACGGCATGGAAGCTGTACAACCAGTCGAGCTAGAAATACCATCCTTGCGTATTTTACTCGAAAGTCAAATCCCGGAAGCCGATTGGAAAAGGGATAGGTATGAAGAACTCATCCTCCTGGATGAACGTAGGCTACGCGCCTTGCATAATTTCCAAACATATCAAGCACGTATCAAACGGGCTTTCAACAAAAGGGTTAGGCCAAGGAACATCAAAGAAGAAGACTTAGTGCTCAAATCGGTTAGAGCTCTTTTACCAGTTGACCCACGGGAAAAATTCAAACCTAATTGGGCCGGACCATTTCTAGTCAAATCCATACTCCCAGGGGGTGCGGTAAGAATCACAGACCTAGACGGGAATGAGTTTTCAAACCCAACAAACCTTGACCAACTGAAACGATACTATGCCTAGAATAGGAACAAAAACGCGCCTCGCGTAACCCCATGTGTCGCTCTTGTGGCACTAAATAAACGGCCCCTGGCCAAGCTGAAATAAGCTAATGTCACTATGCTCTTGCATTTTGACAAATTTGTCATCCTCATATCATCAAATAAACTAAATTCGCACCTTCAGAGTAAGCAAAGGCTCATGCTTCTTTTCTAAGTTCATTACAAGCTCTTGCTTAGAACAATTATTCTTTTACGTTTACTCGAACTACGCGCAAGGGTTTGATTTCGCTTTTTTAAGTGAATACGTAGGCAATCCTTCACGGGATTCAACCCATCATATCTAAAATGTAAATAGAAGGACATTTGCATTGCATTTGAAATTCAACAAGAATAATAAAAAGAAAATCACAACGGTTTCATAACCATTTAACCTTTTTTATTTCATTCTTTTTTTAATAATAATAGTACGCTACATAATAAAAATAGAATAGGCTAGGATTCTAAAAACCCCACCTTTTTTTTATTACAACAATAATAATAATAATCAAATAATAAATAAAGACTCGGGCTATTCCTCCATCTTCCCCTTGCCCTTGTCATTCTTGTCATATTTCTTGTCACGACCTCGAGCCGGACGCTCTTGCGCCACTTCAGACCTAATCACCAACGGTCTTTCTCGAGGCCTAGCTTTTCCATTTTTGCCAATCACCATTTCCGCGACAGGAGTAGTCTTTGGTTTCTTCGAAGGATGAATGACTTGAAACCCGGCTTCTTCTTCTCCCTCTGTCAGATGCTTCTCTTTCTCTTTCTCTACTTCGCGCATCTTGCAATCAATGGGCTCACGCTTCCTCAATTTCTCGCGCTCTTCCGGAGTAGTGGCCTTTCGCCATCTCAGATAAGAATCCGACACCCATAAAGCATTGGCGGAGAAGTTCAAGAACCACATGTTTCTTTGGGCCCATTTAATAGCCCATTCTCTTCGGCTTTCTGTAGTAAGTGCCATAGCAGTCTGCGGGACGGTATCAAGCCTCGGGATAGTCTGTTTCAACCCAACTTGCCTCATTAGCCTTTCCGGAAAGATGCACACCATAAACTCCAATCCAGGAATGCGCACGGACTTAGTGGGATCCAGAGAAGACACTCCAGTGATGGACTTAAGGTGCCACCATGGCACGACCCACCTGATCAACGGGCCATCATCACTCTTCAGCTTGTTCTTCCAATAATCACAGACCCGGGTGAAGTCCACCATGTACAACCGCGTCCTCATCGCAATCGAACGAGCATGATAGGAAAGCGCATGAACTGGGGGCTCGATCAATCGGAGCCGTTCCATAAGCCAAACCTACCGAAAGCAGGTATTAGACATCGAAACAAAAAAAACAAAAAAAAAACGAAAAAAAAAACGAAAAAAAAAACGAAAAAAAAAAACAAAAAAAAAAAAAGACGTCTTTTACCTGCAGAATGACGGGACTCCCCAAGAATGGCAGATCACGGTTGGATTTCCTATTATCCAAGCCCAAAATAATCTCTCCTAAGCATAAGCAAGCTGGGCTCCTACGCAGTTCCATCTGCTCAACAAGGCCCAGAAGGCGGGGATCACCTCTCAAGTCTTCATCAACATGCCCTTGAAAGACATATACATGCAACAAGCAAAAGCCAAATGCCCTCCGCCTAGCAACATGAGAAACGGTGGGGTCGGCCCTGTTGATGAATCGATCTATGAAGTCCAACATTCTCACACCTTTTGAGGTAACTAGACGGTCCACTTCAAGCCTAGTCAATCCAAGCAAATCTCTAAATTTGCTCTTATACCCTTGAGAAGTAGAAGGAATGGCAGGCAAATGTTCGGGGTCCCATCCACCAATAGCGGCAATTTCTTCAGGAAAGAGGCAAATATCACCCCCAGGGAACGCAAAAACATGATAGTTCGGGTCCCAGTAGTCAAGGCAAGCATCCAAGAACGGTTTCACAACCTTGATGTGTTTCAAACTCAACAACGACCCAAAATTATAAGAGCCCATATCATGCTTTTCCATATTTGAAAATTCATTGGTCCATTCCTTCAAGCGGATCTCCAAAGTATTCATGATGAAGAAATTATTTTGAGAATTTTATGTAAATAGACGAAGAAGAGACGGAAGATTTGTGTGAATAAAAGCTCTATCGACGTTTCTATTTATACTAATTGCTGTTTCCAAAAATCCGTCAGAACAGGACAACTTGGGAACAGGCGCAGTACCTGCTGCGCCTCTTCAAAGGGACGCAGCTCATGCTGCGCCTCTTCCTCAGTTTCACTTCTGTGACTTTTCGTGTTGGATCTTTCCTAATTCCATGACGAATAATTTTCTATTCCTACGGGTTATTATTTTGGTAAATACGGGAAGATTACCATGTTTCAAGTTTCCTAATTTCGCGGGCACGCATTTCGAGACGACATCGACATGTCGCCATTTTACCACATGTGCACGTTTTCATTTTAGGAAATTTCGTTTTCATTTTAGGAAATAAATTTCATTCTCATTTTTAGGAAATAAATTTCATTTTCATTTTTAGGAAATAACTTTCATCATAAATTTCAAACAGGTATATATTAGTTTCAATTTCTTAATTTCATTTCTACATTTCTAACTTATAAATTTCCTTTTTTCTTTTTTTTTTAGGGGGTAACCCTCCCTACCATCCGGTCATTTTCGGCAAAATTTTTGCATTTTTTGCAGTCTCTCGAGTCTCTCATTTTGCGCTAATCAAGGCCATATGTATATACAAATATATGTTTTGCATGTTTTCTATGTAATTTTCGGCAGCATGACGGCGTAAACCGTCATCTACCAAACCTGTTCGAAACTAACCTGCAGGTACAAGCAACACAATCCAACAGCAAAGGCGCTCAGGCCATCGTATATATACCAAATGAAGAAAATGTACAACAAACTGGGGGCTCGAGCCCCAAACAAAGTCCAAAAAATGTTCAAAATCAATATACAAATGTGCAAAATACAACAAAAGCTACACAAAACTACTGCTGGGCGCCCTCCAACTCTGCAACTCTCGCCACAAGAACGGCGATCTCGGCGTCCCGAACCTCGAGCTCCCTCAACAAGCAAGCCGTCTCCTCCCGGGACTGCGACAACTCTCGCTCCGACTCGCGGTCACCTTGTAAACAATAAATTGGCTCATGTCAATCGATTCGAGCAAAATTAGAAAAGTCAAAAATCAAAAATGAAATAGGCGTAAGGTTCATACCTGACGACCCCGACCGCCGACAAGTGCCTCGACGGCAGTAGCTCGCAGCCGGTTGGCCACCCTCCACAACGCCACGAACCGAGACGGCGCAACCTGCATTTTCAAAAAGAAATTCTCAACAATTGAACAAACTCAATCAAATGTGTTCTTACACAAAGGTTATACAAGTTAGAGGCTCACCCTCCGAATCGATCTTGCCGATCGTCCGGGCCGGCATCCGTCACGCTACGTCAAAGTCACGCACTCGGAGATCGTCGTCCTCCCGGTCGCGTCGATACTCGAGGACTCGGGGTACTGGGGCTCGATGCCCGCCGCCTCGACCTCCTGCAAAGACAAATGGTTCTCATCAATCGATGATCTTTCATCATGATTCTCAAAAATCAAATCAAAATAAAAGATACTCACCACTACTGGCCAGTACGCCAACCTCCCGTAAAGGAACGCCGAGTAGTCCTCGCCAAGGAGAAGAAGGTCGTCATCACTGGCACCAGCCAAGTCCGCCTCCCTCTCAGCCTCAGAAGGCTCCCTAAACATCGTCCCGGGAGGATCGACGGGAACCGTCAACACGTCCCGTGAGCACTGACGAGCCAAACGCTCGCCCAAGTACCACACTGGACCCATCGACGTCCTCAACAGCAGCCGGCTCGAGCTCCTAGGTCGAAGGACCTCAGCGACAAAAGGAGGCGCTCCAGCGTACTCCGCCCAAGGTCTGGGCACCCACTATGACAAGATAAAGCAAAGATCATTCCTATGATCAAGTAAAGGCAAAGTATAAGAAGTATAAGTGAATACGAATGGGATACTCACGCTGCTCAGCTGAAGGGCGTTCACGTCCCGCCGGTAGACGTTGTGAGAAGAACGCTTGCTCTTCGTCCGACATCACCCAATCCTCACCACGGAATAGGCCCTCTCCGGCTCTCCGTCCTCTTGGGCGCGAGACTCGGAAATAGAGTACACCCACGCACATAAAGCAAAATAATCAATGACGATCTTTCGTGATTTGATGAAGAAAAGGAATTTACTTTGGTCTAAAGGAAGGTTCATACCTCCAACAAGAGTCCGTCCGACGCACCGGGAGAAGTCCCCTTCTCCATCAACTCCGGACGAACTATGGCCCTCATGAAGCGGATGAGGACCGCAAAACCAGCATGACCCGTCCCAACGCCCTAGGGAACTCGGGTCGAAAGGAAGGGAAGAAGCTTCGTCGACACCTCTCGCCCTTGTCTCCGGGGTAAATCGAAGACAAAACCACCAAAGCCACGACGAGCCCTCTGCTCACCAGACAGGAGGAGGAGCCGTCTCCCTCCCGTCAATCGTCACCGGCCACGGGGTCTTCCCCGCAAAGTAGTCTCGAACGTAAGAATCGGGTATCAAACCCGGATCGTGAACACCTTCGGCGACAAGTTCCAACCGATCAATCTCCTCGCCTCGGCCGAGTCCGCCCTCATGGCGTCTCCGCCACACCACCTCCTCGGTCCCACACGGCGGACACTGAAATCATGCCGTAGTCCTCCAAAGTGACTCCCACCTCACCAAAAGGCATGTGAAATGTGGAAGTCGTATCCCAGAATCGGTCCAAGAAAGCGCGGACCAGGCTAAGGTTAGCCCGCAACTTCCTCTTCGCGATATCTCTCCAGACCTTAACCAAAGGACCGAACGCTCCGCGCTCGATCATGGCCCTCTCCTCCGCCGACAGCCGCTCGTAGTGTTCCATCGCTGTCGTGTAACCCGAGAACGACCTGATGTTCCCGGCCTCCTATTATGATTTAAAACAAAGCTATCTTTAGTTTTGAATGAAGTTTGAATGAAATTTGAATAAAAGAATGAAAGAGGATGGGTAATGAGTAGTGAATTCCTATTTACTGCACTCTTCACCGTCCCCGTAGGACAGGGTGACCCTCTGCAGCCCACACCAGGTGCCTGCTCTCCCAAGTCTCAGCCCACGCGGGAGCCCCTCTCAGCTGACGACCTCCTCGTCCGACGTTGGCCCGTCTCGGGGCCTCCTCCTCCTCAACGGCCTCCTCCTCGTGAAGCTCGTCTCCAGCAGCCATCACCGCAGCAGTGACGCCTGCTCTAAAGCCTCCTCGACAGTGGCAGCGTCGATCTCCATGGGAGCTCTCCCAGAAGTAGAAGCCTCATCACCTGCAATATTAAAGCAAATTTAGGCCGCGTCACATGACGACGACCCTTGATTAAGGGATTTTCGAGCCTTCAAAGCCCTGAAACCGCCCTTTTCTCGCCATCCTTGGCCATATTTCCACCTACCCGATCACTCATGTGGTAATTAGGGTCAAGACAAGTCTAGTTTGAAGCCTAGATTAGGCCCGAAGTTTGACTCGACATATGGACAGAGTTTCGGCTTATTTTGTGCTACTTTGAAAATGTTTACATTTTGAAAAGGATTTTATTTTACAAAATTTCGTTATGGTTTTGTTTATAAAATGGTGATCACATATGATACAAGTATATATACAAGCATTATAACGGGATGCTGAGTGCATTTAAAAGGGTTTTGGTTTAAAGGGTGGGTTGCCATACCGAACGATCAAACCCGAAGTCTGTGGAGAGGCTCGTACCAAATAGGAGTAAGGCCGATTCCTAGTCCATTTCCTCGAGTAGTGAAAGTCCTTGATACAAACAAGAGTAAATACCATGGTATGGATGACGTCAATCACTATCCATCCTTAGGCCCAAATAAGAATTAGGACCGTTTACACGGGACGATTGATCGAATGGGTTGGGTTGGGCCTAGGAAGGCCGAATGAAGCGATCTAGGAAGACCGAGTTATGAAAACCGTCAATTGTCTTGTACAAACTATTCCCCAACCTTGTTCAAGTTTCACCCTTTTGGCTACACGTAAGTGTATTATCCCCAGCGGAGTCGCCAAACTATGGACAATGGGCCCACGGAGGCGCTTGGGAGAACAAGCGTTTGCATTTGTGGAGTCGCCACCAATTTATTGTGGAAAATTAGAAACCGTTCGAATACCTCATGCTATGTCAAGACACAAAGTAGTGACATGAACACCAAGAACTCGTTACCCTTAGCATTCTATGTCTAGAATGACTCTCGTGGATGTCAATGAACACGGATGTTCACAGAGATCTGGAGTAAGGGGTGAGGGTACGTATTAGGAATCTCTTTTGATCGAACACCTAATCCCGCCCGCCTCAATAGCGGCCTCTACTAATGATTAGGGAAATCATTCATACTTGATATATTGTCGATTATATGCATGCAATGCAACATCCATTAGATTAATCCTAGCATGTGAAGAATTAGACTAAGTCGGTGAACAAGTAATTTATCATACAATAAATGTCAAAGTCGGAATTTAGGTTCAATTACATGTGAAGGCACACAAAGAAATATAATAAAGAAAATTACAATAATAATACAATAAAAAAAATTACAATATTTACTTGGGTTAATTGATTTATGTCGAAAATACTTCTAAAACGGATAATTTGAGAAAAGAAATAAATAAACAAATAAACGAACAGGTTATTTAAGGGTGATAATACGAATAGTAGTTAATTAATACGTAAGCTAAAACTAGGTCAAAGCAAGACGGGAGTTCAGAGACAGAAATCAACCAGGAACAGGCGCAGCAGTGTAGATACCTCGTTTCTGCACCTCTCGCAAACCACCCGGTGATGATTGGGCCGCATGTTTGCTACGCGGAACGATTTGTGACAGTTCGTAAGTTTATCGTCAGGTGATTGCTCAAATACTAATGTCTACCTCTTAGTTGTCATCTACGTGCCGATACGGTCGTTTTGACAGTAATTAGAGTACATTTGAAGTCCGGGTCTAAAACCGTCTTCATTTTCTGATAACCGTTAAATCCCGAGTCAGAATGTTCTGGAATGTTCCGGATATTTCTATTCCATATTTTATAAATATTTCACAATCTTTATCCTTTGGTAAACAATTTCCCGTAATATTCACATAAAATATTAAGGAAAACCAAATTATTCCGTCCTACCATAACTTAAACACGGAAATCTTTCTCCCGCAGGAGGAAACCACTTGGGAACAGACATAGCAGGTGCTGCGCCTCTTCCAAGAGACGCAGTGGCTGCTGCGCTTCTTCCCAAGTCCTTTTCTGCGTAATTTTCGTATCTTTTTCATATCTTTCCGAGATTCACTTCCAAAGACTCTCCGAAATCCTAATTCCTTCACGTGATTAGTATAAAAAGGAGCCTTCGCTCCTCATATTTCTCACGCGAGTGTCCGCCCTTCTCTTCTCCCTTTGCATTCTAGACCTTTGTTCTTACTTTTTGGCGTCTACGTGCTTGAACATTCGACCACGTAAGCTCGGATCCTTCTGAGTACCAGCCTCGTTTGCATGACCGACCAATTTGACCAACTCCACAACAATCAACTTTACTTAATCTAATCGTTTTCCTCTTACGAGGGCACTTTCTTTACATTCGCGTCGAGCATCACTAATCGATATCTTAGTCCTTCTCGTTTCGTCAAACATGTAAGTCTGAGGGTGTAACTCTCTCTTTTATTATTGTTATTTACTTTTTGTATCAATTGTAAGGTTTATGTCGAAAATACCTTTTAAAACCGATTTCTAAAACCGTGCTTTAAAGCCTCTTTTTACGGATTTCCTGAAGACAAACCGTCGAGAAAGGACGCAGCAACTGCTGCGCCTCTTGAAGGAGCGCGATCTGCCCCGCGCCTCTTCGTGAGGCTGCCGCAGTTCCTGCTTCCTTTCTTCTTCCTTCGTCCTCTGTAATTCGTTGCTTTTATTTGTTTTATTTGTTTGTTCTTGTTGATTCTTTGCTACAATATCATCCTAATTCCACATGTATATTAATTATTCGTCATTCACGTGTTTAATTCATCATTAAATTCGTCTTAAATCCCTTATAATCTCATATTTGCGGGTTTTCGTCATTAAACTCAATCCGGGTTGTAGGAATTCGATTTGTTCATATTGAGTTTCTGGAATTCGACCTTTGATATATTTCATCTGTCTTTTGTCATATTCGTCATTAATTTGTCATTAATTCATCATGTTTATTTTATTTCGTTCACCCATGTCACTAATCAATCATTCTTTCATGTAATAATCCGTCTTTATTCCGTCTCATCCATGTCTTATTGTTTTATGACCCTTAATCACATGTAAATAACCTATTAATCACTTTCATCCGAGTGAATAATTTAATCAATCATTAAATTTACTGACGAGTATTAACAACACGCAATTCCGGCTTCACAGCCAGAATTCAGGTCAGGAATAGACGCAGCAACCGCTGCGCCTATTCCAAAGGACGCAGCTCTGTTGCGCCTGTTCCGGGTTGAATTCTGTCTCTGAACTCCTGTTTGCCTTGACTTAGTTTAATTAGCTTACGTATAATTGACTTTTCATCGTATTATCGCCTTCTATTTGGTTCGTTGATTTATTCTTTTATTCGTTTTCTCAAAATTATCCGTTTTAAAGGTATTTTCGACATAAATCACCTAATCCGTTGTAATTATTGTAATTTTCATTATTGCATTTTATTTTCTTTATTGTATTTATCATTATTCCTTGTATCATTTGTATGTTTTCACATGTAATTGAGCATTAAATCCTACTTCGACCCAATTATATGTTAAACTAATTGTCCACCGACTTAGTCTAATTCTCACATGCTAGGATTAAAACTTGGATGTTGTATTGCATGCATATAACCAACGATATATCGAGTATAAATGATGTCCCTAATCATTAGTAGAGGCCGCTATCGAGGCGGGCGGAATTAGGTGTTCGATCAAAAGAGCTTCCTAATACGTACCCTCACCCCTTACTCCAGATCTCTGTGAACATCCGTGTTCATTGGCATCCACGAGAGTCATTCTAGACATAGAATGCTAAGGGTAACGATTGCTTAGTGTTCATGTCACTACTTTGTGTCTTGACATGGCACGAGGTATTCGAACGGTTCCAATTTCCCATAAAAATTGGTGGCGACTCCAACAAAATGCAAACGCTTGTTCTCTTCCTCCCAAGCGCCCCCTGTGGGCCCCCCGATGTCCACAGTTTGGCGAATCCGCTGGGGATAATACACTTACGTGTAGCCAAGAGTGAAACTTGAACAAGGTTAGGGAATAGTTTGTACAAGACAATTCTCGGTTTTCATAACTCGGTCTTCCTAGACCGTTTTATTCGGCCTTCCTAGGCCCAACCTAACCCATTCGACCAATCGTCCCGTCTAAACGGTCCTAATTCTTATTTGGGCCTAAGGATGGATAGCGATTGACGTCATCCATACCATGATGCTTACTCTTGTTTGTATCAAGGGCCTTCACTACTTGAGGAAATGGACTAGGAATCGGCCTTACTCTTGTTTGGTACGAGCCTCTCCACAGACTTCGGGTTTGATGGTTTGGTATGGCAACCCACCCTTTAAACCGGAACCCTTTTAAATGCACTCAGCATCTCGTTATAATGCTTGTATAAATGTTTGTACCTTACGTGATCACCATTTCTAAACGAGACCATGACGATTTTTGTAAAAAATCAAAATCCTTTTTTTAATCAAAATTTCGAAAAAGGCCATTTGATTAGCGCAAAACCCAGTCGAAACTCTGTCCATTTGTCGAGTCAAAATCCGGGTCACAAGCCCATTTCGAAACCTCACTTCGAGTCCACTCCTACAACTACACTATAGTTGACTAGGATACACATTTTCAAAATTCTTGTCCTTTCTTCAAAGCTCACTCAACACAAGTGGCACAAACCCACTTTACGAGTCGAAACTTTTCTTCTTTTAGCAAGTGCGTTAGATTGGTCGATCGTGTTTTGATTCGTCATCGGTCTCTTATCCAGTTTTCAAGATGCCTGGATCCAGCGAAACAAACCTCCATCAACTTCAAGATGGTAATGATCGAATCCTAGCCGCGCTAGCCCAAATCCAAGTTACCCAAGACCAAGTCCATGATCGCCTTGAGATCATCGAGGGCCGGATCTATGTCGTAGAGGGGAGGTTGCCTCCTCATGAAAGTGAAGTAATAGGTGACTCCGCGGATGAATCCAGGGATGAAAATCCTACAATGGGACCAACTGTAGCCGAGAAAAGACTCCAATACTTAGAGGAGCAATTGATGTACCTTAAAGGGGATGACATTTATAGGGAGAATAACCGCAAGTACGAGGCCGTCAATTCCAAATTGCCAACCAACTTCAATATGACGGATATCCCTAAATTCAAGGGGCACGAAAACCCTTTGAACCACATTCGTGCCTTCAAGGATTACATGTCTATCAAAGGCATCAAACCCGAGATGTTCTTAAGGATCTTTCCTTCATCTCTTGACACCATCCCGAAGCAATGGTTCTACTCCTTAGAACACAAGAAGGTCGCTACTTGGGAAGATGCCGCAATCGAGTTTGCTAAGCAATATGCGGAAAATGCCGAGATCCAAGTTAACATGCGTACTCTAGAGGTTCTTACCTAAAATGACAAAGAAGGATTCACCGACTTCCTAAGTAGGTGGAGGAAGACTAGTACCCAACTAGTTGAACGCCCGGATGAGGCTACCCTTGTGGAGAAGTTTGTGGATAATCTCAAACCCATTTATGCCAACCATTTGAGATACCAAAACATCAAAACTTTCAAGGACTTAACCGTACTAGGGACAAGGATTGAAGACGACATCCGTAAAGGGCTCTTATCCAAAACGGTAGGTCGAGGATATCAGGGCTCAACAAGTCGTTCATACGGCTCCACTAGCAAGACCGATGAAGTTAACCTTCTCGAGCTATCCAAGAAAAGTACCCCACCAAGGAAGTTCACAAATCTTGGGGACACTTACTCCAATGCTCTAAAGGGGTTAATGAAGCAAGGCAAACTCCAACCCATTGGACCTACTCCAGAACCCGAAAGGAAATCCAAATTATGAGACGAGAACTCGTACTGTGAATACCATAGGGGCAAGGGGCATGACACAGAAAAATGCTATAAGTTGAAAAATGTGCTTCAAGACATGATTGAAGATGGCCGACTACCAATACCGCCGGGAGGTAAACCCAACAACACTCAGAATCCTCTTGGAGTTCTAGTGATTATAAGTGACGAATCTACCTTAGATTGTTCACACCTCATTTCTCCAATTGAAGACGAAATCCATGCAATCGAAAATGAAGGGTTCTACTCTACTATCTCCCCTACCATTTCCGACTTCATCACATGGGCAAGGAGCGTGGATAGACAAGTTTGGGAATTAGAAAATGTGGTGACAACTTTACGTGATCCCAACGCAACACCCAAGGAGCATGTGCCACTAATCTTCTCTCAAAATGCTACTATGCAAGAAATAGTCGCCGTGGTTGATAAAATAGTCGACCAAATCATACGACTAGAAGATGAAATCATGAGAATGAGGGAACTAGCTACAATCAATGGAGTTTGGGCCGACGACGATGAGGACGAGTACCTCATCGAGAACTCCCTAGTCAAAGAAATAGTCCAAAATGGTGAAGATCAAGATGTGGACCACCTAACTCGTTCGGGACGTCCATATCAAAACACTACTTAAAATGGTCCAACCAATGTTATCACACCAAATGATAACGATGAGGACTCCACTGACCATTTGCTCAAGCAGTTACAGAAGACAAAGGCTGATCTTTCAGTCTGGCAATTAATAGCGAGCTCATTCCCACATCGCCAAGCTTTACTGTAAGCTTTGGCCAAACTAAATGTAGCACATAACTCGACACCCGAAGATGTAGTCAACTTGGTCTTCCAAGAATAACCAAAGCTAAGTAATCCTATTACTTTCACAGACGAAGATTTTCCACCTTTTGGCGCTAGTCACAATCTAGCTCTTTACATCATTGTAATTTGTCTAAAGAAGAATGTCCCAATGACCTTAGTAGATGATGGCTCCGCGGTCAACGTCATACCCCTCAAAACGGCATACAAATTAGTCATGAAAGAGTCGGATTGGACCCTTACCAATCAAGGTGTGCGTGCATACGATGGTACACGACGAAAGGTGGTAGGACTTGTTAACCTAACCATAGCCACAGGGCCAATTGAGCAAAAGGTTAACTTCCAAATAGTGGACATCGAAGCTTCCTTCAATATACTCCTAGGAAGACCTTGGATTCACGCTTCCAAAGCGGTAACATCCACCCTTCATCAAAAGATCAAGATCCCACTAATTGGCAAAGTAGTGACGATCACTTCGTCACCCATCAAGGCAATAATCGAAAAGAAGTCGAACAATCAAGTCCTTGCAGACCCAGTATATGAACTTGGGGGTTTCCAAAGCATAAATGTCATAGAAAGCGAATTGGCACCCTTATACTATGATCCCTACTCCAACTTGGTGGTCAACCACATACTCAAAACCCAGGGATACTTCCCTGGAATGCCTTTGAACCCACCCGAAGAAACACCTTCGCATCATACAAAGAAGGCAACTCAAAGAGGATACCACTTGGACTAGAGTACAAACCCACCAAAGAAGAGGTTCTCGAAATGCTCGCTCAAGTCCAAAACCGTAAGCATGTAGGAGTCCAAATGTGACACTATCTCCCTACCTTAAATGGGTACTTTGTTGAAGAAGGAAGTCTAGAACTCTTTCACGGATTTCCCGAGCCTTGGCATTATCTCGAGAAGAAGCTAGCCGGAATCAAGATCTTTCACGACTGCTACTTCATCCCTCCAAAAACGGTTCCTACCGTCAAAACCCGTCAAGCACCTTGCTTAGACGAACAAGCTGTTAGTCTATTGTTCGGAGAAGATCGATTTGTTAGGGCCGCGCAGGATGAGATCATTACCATGATACTTCAAGACGATCGCTTCAACCCCACCGCGTTGATCACAAAAACCAGTGCAAGTCAGCATAAAGGATGGAGAAAATCAATTAAGTGGACCAACAATCAAGGAAGACTCTTAAAACTCACCACTGGAGAAGGAGAGATGTTCAAAGGAGAACCGGAAGACGATGAGTTCGAGTCAGAGTCGGAGTCAGAGTCGGAGTCTAGAGAAGTCATTAGGGAGTCTCCTCCTGTCGTCATCCCCATTCCCTCTATTTCTCCTAGCTTAGCCTCGAGTAGTCACAGTAGTTCGGGAAATGTCCCAACCACTGTCCCTTTGCCGCCACTGACCATGGATCAGATGGCTTCTTTGTTTCAACTTTACACAAACTTTAATATGAATAAATCAGGTTCTGTTTACTCTTTGTGTTATCTTGATGGCAATTCTGTTTACGATGATACTGAGGATGACCAAGACCCAGACTCAATCGAAATACCTCCCTACGTAGCCACAGAAATACTACAGAAAGGGGAAGGGGGACCAGTAATAGAGGACACCGAACCCATCAATGTAGGAACCGAACTAGAACCTCAAGAACTTAGGATAGGGACTACCTTGAGCTCTACCGAAAGGGCCGATTTCATAGACCTCCTAAACGAGTTCAAAGACGTTTTCGCTTGGTCCTACAAAGACATGCCAGGGATCGACAGGGATATCGCCGAACATAGAATCCCGATTAAGCCAGGTTTCAATCCTGTAAAACAGAAGCTTCGACGAATGAGGACGGAATGGGCTCTCAAGATTAAAGAAGAAGTTGACAAGCAATTCAAAGCCGGGTTCATCAAAGTTTCCGAGTATTCTGACTGGGTAGCCAACATAGTACCTGTACCCAAAAAGGATGGGAGAATCCGTGTTTGTGTTGATTTTAGGGACTTAAACAAAGCAAGCCCTAAAGATGACTTCCCTCTACCACACATCGACATATTGGTGGACAATTCTTCAGACCACGCGTTACTATTCTTTATGGATGGGTACGCGGGTTATAATCAAATCAAGATGGCCATAGAAGACATGCACAAGACCGCCTTTGTCACTCAATGGGGAACCTATTGCTATACAGTCATGCCATTTGGATTGATCAACGCCGGAGCTACATATCAACGCACCGCAACTACACTCTTACATAACATGATGCAAAAAGAAGTTGAGGTATACGTAGACGACATGATTGTCAAATCCAAGGATAGAGAACGGCATATTGCGAACCTTCGCAAATTTTTCGCAAGGCTGCGAAAATACAACATGAGGCTCAATCCTCAGAAATGCACATTCGGAGTAACATCTGGCAAACTCCTGGGATACGTCGTTAGCCAACGAGATATAGAAATAGACCCTTCCAAGATCAAGGCTCTGATCGAAATGCCACAACCTCAAACAGAAAAAGAAGTCAGAGGATTCCTGGGAAAAGTGCAATATATAAGTCGATTCATATCGAAACTCACCATGATTTGCGACCCTATCTTCAAGAAGCTTAAGAAAACAGACCACGCCATGTGGGATGATGATTGTCAAAAGGCATTCGACCGAATCAAAGAAATACTGGCTAAACCACCAGTGCTCATGCCACCTCAACGAGATCAACCTCTTGGTTTATATCTCACAGTAACCGAAACAGCCATGGGTGCCATGCTAGCTCAGACCGTAGGAAGTGAAGAAAGAGCTATCTACTACCATAGTAATAAGTTCTTGGAGTACGAGTGCAAATACTCACAACTCGAAAAGACATGCCTCGCTCTTGTGTGGGCGACGAAGAAGCTACGCCATTACATGCTTAGCTACTCCGTCAAAATATACTCCAAAATGGATCCAGTCAAATACCTCTTCGAGAAACCCGTCCTCAACGGACGCCTAGAAAGATGGACCTTAATTCTCTCAGAATTTGATCTCAAATACGTGCCTCTGAAAGTAATAAAAGGTCGTGCCGTTACCGAATTCTTCGCAGAAAATCCCATCAACGATGCACAAACAATAGTTACTTGGTCATTTCCGGACGAGGATATACTCCAAACAGATGTAGACTCCTGGGACCTTTACTTCGATGGGGCATCAAACTTAAGAGGATTTGGAATAGGAGTGTTGCTCATTTCTCCTGAAGGTGAGCATACACCAATCGCTGTCAAACTCGACTTCGAGGTGACAAATAATGTTGCCGAATACGAAGCTTGTCTCATCGGATTACAAGCGGCAGTAAGTTTGGGCATTAAAAACCTCCGAGTACATGGGGATTCATCACTGATCATCAACCAAGTTACAGAATCTTGGAAGATTCGAAGCGAAAGCCTAGCACCTTATCAAGCCAGAATAGACCAAGTTGCCCAATTCTTTGATCACGTGACATATCTACACCTACCTCGGGAAGAAAATCAATTTGCAGATGCTCTTGCAAAACTTGCATCTTTGATTAATATGCCAGATGACATGGTGGAAATGCCTTTGTGCATCGAACGACGGTCAGAGCCGGCTTATGTACACCAAATCGCCGACGAAGAGGAAATCGCGTAGGAACCATGGTTCCAAGCAATTCTAAATTTCAAGCTCAATGGTACCTATCCACCCGATATGGACAAGAGGGGACAACGTGCTATACGCCTACTAGCTTCCCAATACGTTCTCATGCAAGGAGAGTTATATAAAAGAACACCTCTTGGTATAATCCTACGTTGCCTTGATCATTCACAGGCACGAAAGGTGATGGAAGAAGTCCACGATGGAGAATGCAGTCCTCACATGAGTGGGCCCATGATGGCAAAGAAAATCACACGTCTGGGGTATTATTGGACCACAATGGAATCCGATTGCATCAAATACGTAAGACATTGCCACAATTGTCAAATCTTCGGGAATGTACAACACGTCCCTCCTTCATTGCTATATACGATGACATCTCCTTGGCCATTTTCTGCTTGGGGAATTGACATAATCGGGAAGATAACCCCAAATAGAACAGAGGTCACCTTTTCATCCTAGTGGCAATTGAGTATTTCACCAAATGGGTAGAAGCGGCTTCCTACACTAGTCTTACGGCTAAAAATGTGGCAAATTTCATACAAAACAACATCATCTGTCGATACGGTTGCCCACATGAGATCATTAGCGATAACGGATCACATTTCCAAGCTGAGACTGAGCAATTGCTAGCCAAATACAAAATTAGGCATCACCACTCTTCGCCCTATAGACCACAGACTAATGGCGTGGTAGAGGCAGCAAATAAGAACGTTGTCACAATTCTCAAGAAGATGATTGACAACTATCGAGATTGGCCAAGCAAGATAGCCTTTGCTTTATGGGGATATCGTACATCTGTTAGGATGCCCACCGGGGCTACCCCTTTCTATTTGACCTACGGCATGGAATCTGTACAACCAATCGAGCTAGAGATACCATCCTTGCGTATTTTACTCGAAAGTCAAATCCCAGAAGCCGATTGGAAGAGGGATAGGTATGAAGAACTCATCCTCCTGGATGAACGTAGGCTACGTGCTTTGCATAATGTCCAAACATATCAAGCACGTATCAAACGAGCTTTCAACAAAAGGGTTAAGCCAAGAAACATCAAGGAAGGAGACTTAGTACTTAAATCGGTTAGAGCTCTTCTACCGGTTGACCCATGGGGAAAATTCAAACCTAATGGGGCCGGACCATTTTTAGTCAAATCCATACTTCCAGGGGGTGCGGTTAGAATCACAGACCTAGACGGGAATGAGTTTTCCAACCCGACAAACCTCGACCAATTAAAACGGTACTATGCCTAGAATAGGAACAAAAAACGCGCCTCGCGTAACCTCACGTGTCGCTCTTGTGGCACTAAATAAACGGCCCCTGGCCAAGCTGAAATAAGCTAATGTCACTTTGCTCTTGCACTTTGACAATTTTTTGTCATCCTCATATCATCAAATAAACTAAATTTGCACCTTCAGAGTAAGCAAAAGCTCATGCTTATTTTCTAAGTTCACTACAAGCTCTTGCTTAGAACAATTATTCTTTTACATTTACTCGAACTACGCGCAAGGGTTTGATTTCATTTTATAAGTGAATACGTAGGCAATCCTTTATAGGATACAACCCATTATTTTTTAAAAAAAAAATGTAAATAGAAGGACATTTGCATTGCATTTGAAATTCGACAAGAATAATAAATAGAAAATCACAACGGTTTCATAACCATTTAACCTTTTTATTTCATTCATTTTTCTAATAGTAATAATACGCTACATAATAAAAATAGAATAGGCTAGGATTCTAAAAACCCCACCTTTT
The DNA here is from genome assembly GCF_048544455.1 of Silene latifolia. Lineage (NCBI taxonomy): Eukaryota > Viridiplantae > Streptophyta > Magnoliopsida > Caryophyllales > Caryophyllaceae > Silene > Silene latifolia. The sequence goes on along the minus strand of NC_133537.1, from coordinate 25,061,895 downwards.
TATTACAACAATAATAATAATAATAATAATAATAATAAATAATATATAAAGACTCAGGCTATTCTTCCATCTTCCCTTTGCCCTTGTCGTTCTTATCATATTTCTTGTCACGACCTCGAGCCGGACGCTCTTGCGCCACTTCGGACCTAATCACCAAAGGTCTTTCTCGGGGCCTAGACTTTCCATTCTTGCCAATCACCATCTCTACGACATGAGAGGTCTTCGGTTTCTTCGAAGGAAGAACGACTCGAAACCCGGCTTCTTCCTCTCCCTCAGTCAAATGCTTTTCTTTCTCTTTCTCCACCTCGCGCACCTTGTGGTCAACGGGCTCGCGCTTCCTCAATCTCTCGCGCTCTTCCGGAGTAGTAGCTTTCCTCCATCGCAGATAAGAATCTGACACCCATAAGGCATTAGCAGAAGAGTTCAAGAACCATACATTTCTTTGAGCCCATTTAATGGCCCACTCCCTTCGGCTCTCTGTAGTAAGCGCCACAGCAGTCTGCGAGACAGTATCAAGCATCGGGATCGTCTGTTTTAGTCCAACTTGTCTCATCAGCCTCTCCGGGAAGATGCACACCATTAATGCGCACGGACCGAGTAGGATCCAAAGAAGACACTCCAGTGACAGATTTGAGGTGCCACCACGGCACAATCCACCTAATCAAAGGGCCATCATCACTTTTCAGTTTGTTCTCCCAATAATTGCAGACTCGAGTAAAATCCACCATGTAAAGCCTGGTCCTCATTGCAATTGAACGAGCATGATAGGAAGGAACATGAACTGGGGGCTCGATCAATCGAAGCCGTTCCATAAGCCAAACCTACCACAAGCGGGTATTAGACATCAAAAAAAAAACGAAAAACGAAAAAGAAACGGAAAAAAAAAAAAAAAAAACGAAAAAGAAAAAAAAAAGAAAGAAGAAAACGAAAAAGAAAAAAAAAGAAAATGCTCTTTTACCTGTAGAATGACGGGACTTCCCAAATACGGTAGGTCACGGTTGGCTTTCCTATTATCCAAGCCCAAAAGGATCTCTCCTAAGCATAAACAAGCTGGGCTTCTGCGCAGCTCCATTTGCTCAACAAGGCCCAGAAGACGGGGATCACCTCTCAAGTCTTCATCAACATGCCCTTGGAAGACATAGACATGCAACAAACAAAACCCAAATGCCCTTCGTCTGGCAACATAAGAAACGGTGGGGTCAGCCCTGTTAATAAATCGGTCAATGAAGTCCAACATTCGCACTCCCTTCGAGGTCACTAGACGGTCCACCTCAAGTCTAGTCAACCCAAGCAAGTCTCTAAATTTGCTCTTGTACCCTTGCGAAGTAGAAGGAATGGCAGGCAAGTGTTCAGGGTCCCATCCACCAATCGCAGCAATTTCTTCAGGAAATGGGCAAATATCGCCTCCAGGGAACGCAAAAACATGGTAATTGGGGTCCCAATAATCAAGACAAGCATCCAAGAACGGTTTGACGACCTTGATTAGCTTCAAACTCAGCAATGATCCAAGATTATAGGCGCCCATATCATATTTCTCCGTGTTGGAAAATTCGTTGGTTCATTCTTTTACGCGAACCTCTAAAGTGTTCATGATGAAAGATTATTTTGAGAGTTTTATGTAATAAGACGAAGAAGAGACGGAAGAATTGTGTGAATAAAAGCTCCATCGACGTCTCTATTTATACTAATTTCTGTTTCCAAAAATCCGCCAGAATAGAACAACTTGAAACAGCAGCAAGACTGCTGCGCCTCTTCAAAGGGACGCAGCTCATGCTGCGCCTCTTCCTCAGCTTAACTTCTGCGATTTTCCGCGTTGGATCTTTCCTAATTCCGTGACGAATAATTTCCTATTCCTACGGGTTATTATTTTGGTAAATACGTGGAGGTTACCATATTTCGGGTTTCCTAACTTCCGCGGGCACGCTTTCCGATACAACATCGACATTTTCGTCATTTTCGCACACTTGTACATTTTCATTTTAGGAAATAATTTTCATATTTTTCATATTTTTCATTTTAGGAAATAATTTTCATTTTTATAATTTATTTTAGGAAATAATTTTCATTTCGATTTACATTTATTTCATTTCTTTTTTAATCATCTCATTTCTAACTTATAGATTTCTATTTTTTCCTTTTTTTAGGGGGTAACCCTCCCTACCGTCCGGTCATTTCCGGGAAAATTTTTGCATTCTTTTGCATTTTTGCATTCAGGCCATGTATATATACAAATGTATGCTTTAAGTGATTTCTATGAAAATTTCGGCAGGATGACGGCGTAAACCGTCATCTACCAAACCTGTTCAAAGCTAACCTTCAGGCACAAGCAACACAGCCCAGCAGCAAAGGCACTCAGGCCATCTTATATACAACCAAAAAGGGAAATGTACAACAAACTGGGGCTCGAGCCCCAAACAAAGTCCAGCATGTTCAAAATGAAGGTCCAAATGTACAACTGTGCAAAATACAGCCAACAAGCAAACAAAAATTAAACAAAACTACTGCTAGTCGCCCTCCAGCTCTGAAACCCTTGCCGCAAGAGCAGCAATCTCGGCGTCTCGAACCTCGAGCTCCCTCAACAAGCGAGCTGTCTCCTCCCGATACTGGGTCAACTCTCGCTCCAGCTCGCGGTCCCCCTGTAAACAACAAAATTGGCTCATGTCAATCAAAAGTTGGAAAATCAAAATTTAAATGAAACGGGCACAAGGTTCATACCTGACGGCCTCGACCACCGACAAGTGCCTCGACGGCAGTAGCTCGCAGCCGATTGGCCACCCTCCATAACGCCACGACCCGAGACGGCGCAACCTGCATTTTCAAAAGGAAGACCTCAATAAATGAATAAACTCAGTCAAATGTGTTCTTACACAAAAATTACACAAAATTAGAGGTTTACCCTCCGAATCGATGTTGCCCGATCGTCCAAAGATCTCGTCACAGCCACGTCAAAGTCGCGTAGCTCGGAGATCGTCGTCCTCCCGGTCACGTCAGTTTACTCGAGGGTCTCAGGGTACTCTGGGGGCTCGATGCCCGCCGCCTCAACCTCCTGCAAAACCGAATATTTCTCATTAATCGATGATCTTTCATCATAGTTCTCAAAAAATCAAGTAAAGAGGAAGAGTAAAGATGTTCACCACTACCGCCAGACGCCAACCTCCCGTCAGAACGCCGAGTAGTCCTCGCCAGAAGAAGGAGGGCGTCACCACTAGCGCCAGCCCAAGTCGGCCTCCTCTCGCCTCGAAGGCTCCCCGAACATCGTCCCGGGAGGATCGACGGAACCGTCAACACGTCCCGACAAAGACCGACGAGCCAAGCGCTCGCCCAAGTACCATACAGACCCATCGACGTCCTCAGCAGCCGGCTCGAGCTCCTAGGTCGAAGGACCTCGCCACAAAAGGAGGCTCGTCGCGTACTCCACCCAAGGCCCGGCACCCACCGGGACAAGATAAACAAAGGAATCATTCTTATGATCAATTTAAAAGCGATATAGAAGCAAATGAATATAAGTGAAATGCTTACGTTGTATAGGCAAAGAGCGTTCACGTCCCGCCAGTGAGACACACGTGAGAAGAACGCTTGCTCTTCGTCCTGCACATCACCCAATCCCTCACCACGGGATAGGCCTTCTCCAGCGGCTCCGTCCTCTTGGGCGCGAGGCCCGGAAAGTAGGAGTACACCCACGCCTGTAAAGTAAGATAGTTAATAACGATCTTTCGTGATTTGATGAAGAAAGGAATTGATTTTGGTTTAAATAAAGGTTCATACCTCCAGCAGTAGTCCAGGTCCGACAGCGCCAGGAGAAGTCCCCTTCTCCATCAACTCCGGACGAACCATGGCCCTCATGAAGCGGATGAGGACCACAAAACCAGCAGTGACCCAGTCCCAACGCTCTAGGGAGCTCAGGTCAGAAAGGAAGGGAAGAAGCTTCGTCGACAACCTCTCTCCCTTGTCTCCGAGGTAGATCGAAGACAGAAAACACCAGAGCCACAAACGGAACCTCTGCTCAGCTGTACAGGGAGGAGGAGCCGTCTCCCTCCCGTCAATCGTCACCAGCGCCGGGATCTTTTCGGCAAAGTAGTCTCGAACGTAGGAGTTGGGCACCAGACCCGGCACTGTGACAGCCCTCAGCGACAAGTTCCAGCCGATCAACCACCTAGCCTCGGCCGAGTCCACCCTCATGGCAGTCTCCGGCCATTCCACAGCCTCAGACCCACACGGCAGACCAGAAATCATGTCGTAGTCCTCCAGAGTGACTCCCACCTCACCAAAAGGCATGTGAAACGTGGAAGTCGTATCCCAAAATCGGTCCAAGAAAGCGCGGACCAGGCTAAGATTAGCCCGCAGCTTCCTCTTCGCGATATCCCTCCAGGCCTGCACCAAGGCACCGAACGCTCCGCGCTCGATCATGGCGCGCTCCTCCGCCTACAGTCGCTCGTAGCACTTCATTGCTGTCGTGTAGCTCGAGAACGACCTGATGCACCCGGCCTCCTATTGGGATTTGAAACAAAAGCTATCTTTAGTTTTTGAATGAAAATTGGAAGAGATATGAACAAATGAACGAAAGGACATGAATAATGAGTAGTGAATTCCTATTTACCAAGCTCTTCACCGTCCTGTAGGACAGGTGACCCTCTGCAGCCCACAGCAAGTGCCTACTCTCCCAGGTCTCAGCCCACGCAGGAGTTCCTCTCAGCTGACGACCTCCTCGCCAAACGTTGGCCCGCCTCGGGGCCTCCTCCTCCTCAACAGTCTCCTCCTCATGGATCTCGTCCCCAGCAGCCATCACCGCGGCGGTGAAGGCCTGCTCTAAAGCCTCCTCAATAGTAGCAATGTCTATCTCCATGGAAGTCCTCCCAGAAGTAGAATCCTCATCACCTGCAACATTGAAGCAAATTTAGGCCGCGTCACGTGACGACGAGCCTTGGTTAAGGGATTTTCGAGCCTTTAGAAGCCCTGAAACCGCTCTTTTCTCGCCATCTTTGGCCATGTTCTCACAAACCCGATCACTCATGTGGTAATTTGGGTCAAGTCAAGCCTAATTTGAAGCCTAGTTCCGGGTTCAAGTCGAAATTTCGGCAGCATTTCGTTATAACAGCGATTATGCCCTAGAAAAGTGTCCTGAAAAAGCTGTCACAAACCAAAATTCCGAGATGGTAGGAAGTTTACCCATCATCCAAGGATCCCAAATATCAAGTTTCATCGCAAATGGGAAATCCTAAGGCCATTTTCGAAGCAATTTACGGTTTTGCTGTGAAACCGTCTCAAATTCACTCAAATGCTCAAAACTCAACAAAAATCTGAAACAAGTACATGGTTGTGTTCCTTATACTACCAATTACCCGTTTCTAATGTCAATTTCAGAAGGCAAATTCATTTGGGGGAAAAGCCCCAAATTTTCGATCAAATTGGGTTGAAAACCCTAATTTTTCGATCCAAAATTAATCCAATACGGAAGATTAATGCAAAAATGAGACACATACCTCGATTAGTCATGATTAATGCAAGCTTTTGGATCAAATCTTGGCGGAAATGGTGAAGATTTGAGAGAGAAATGTGTGAATTATGTTTCGAACAAATGAACACAACCCTTCTGATTATCGCGTTTTTATGCAGAAAATACACTTTGGGGAATAGACGCAGCAGGCGCTGCGCCTTTTCCAAGAGACGCAGCTCTTGCTGCACCTCTTCCTTGTGTTCCCTCCATAGGAGTTTTCAAAAATTCGTTATGAGTTCGTTATTTGTGGGCCCATCTTTGGTGCGCCTCTTCCTTGATGTTGTTTTATCTTTTTGGTCCGTTTGACGATTATCTTTCGTTCCGCCCGCATTTTCCAAGCCAGCAGCAGACTATTATACGTTATTTATTGCTTCCAAGACTTTGCTTGTCGCAACGAGCAAGTATTTCTCGACAGGTGTTTCGACACGCCTTCTCTTCATTATCTTGCCTCCAAACGAGAGTGAGCGGATATACTTTCCCTCTCAAGACATGGAGATCAACATTGTTTTCTCTTAGCAGTTCCCGCCTGTGTCCTACTATTCGCAATTATTTCTCGAAGACTACCCAAGCAGTTTTCTCTCAGCAGTTCCTGCCTGTGTCCTGCCACTCGCAATTAGTTCTCGAAGACTACCCAAGCAGTTTTCTCTCAGCAGTTCCCGCCTGCGTCCTGCTACTCACCTTATTTAGCTCCCACGCTTGCCCTTAGCTCTCTTACGCAACTCCGGAAGCGTCTCTCAAGAAGTTTCAGGTATGGTCTCTTCTTATGGTTGGCGAACCTCCTTACGTAGTCTAATGGACTTTAAACGACCCTCCCCGATAGTCGACAGAATCTAAAATGTTCCCGACGACAGGTCCTTGGCTCAGACCCCTTGAGCCGCCTCGCGTCGCCATAGTCGTCAGGTTGTAATCTTCGATTGACCTGATGGCTATACTTTGACTTTCGCCTTGTCCAAGCATCAGTCAAAGTGGGGGCTCTGTAGATACCTCGTTTCTGCACCTCTCGCAAACCACCCGGTGATGATTGGGCCGCATGTTTGCTACGTGGAACGATTTGTGACAGTTCGAAAGTTTATCGTCAGGTGATTTCTCAAATACTAATGTCTACCTCTTAGTTGTCATCTACGTGCCGATACGGTCGTTTTGACAGTAATTAGAGTACATTTGGAATCCGGGTCTAAAACCGTCTTCATTTTCTGATAACCGTTAAATCCCGAGTCAGAATGTTCTGGAATGTTCCGGATATTTCTATTCCATATTTTATAAATATTTCACAATCTTTATCCTTTGGTAAACAATTTCCCGTAATATTCACATAAAATATTAAGGAAAACCAAATTATTCCGTCCTACCATAACTTAAACACGGAAATCTTTCTCCCGCAGGAGGAAACCACTTGGGAACAGACGCAGCAGGTGCTGCGCCTCTTCCAAGAGACGCAGTGGCTGCTGCGCTTCTTCCCAAGTCCTTTTCTGCGTAATTTTCGTATCTTTTTCCTATCTTTCCGAGATTCACTTCCAAAGACTCTCCGAAACCCTAATTCCTTCACGTGATTAGTATAAATAGGAGCCTTCGCTCCTCATATTTCTCACGCGAGTGTCCGCCCTTCTCTTCTCCCTTTGTATTCTAGACCTTTGTTCTTACTTTTTGGCGTCTACGTGCTTGAACATTTGACCACGTAAGCTCGGATCCTTCTGAGTACCAGCCTCGTTTGCATGACCGACCAATTTGACCAACTCCACAACAATCAACTTTACTTAATCTAATCGTTTTCCTCTTACGAGGGCAATTTCTTTGCATTCGCGTCGAGCATCACTAATCGATATCTTAGTCCTTCTCGTTTCGTCAAACATGTAAGTCTGAGGATGTAAATCTCTCTTTTATTATTGTTATTTACTTTTTGTATCAATTGTAAGGTTTATGTCGAAAATACCTTTTAAAACCGATTTCTAAAACCGTGCTTTAAAGCCTCTTTTTACGGTTTTCCAGAAGACAAACCGTCGAGAAAGGACGCAGCAACTGATGCGCCTCTTCGAAGGAGCGCAGTCCTGCTGCGCCTCTTCGTGAGACTGCCGCAGTTCCTGCTTCCTTTCTTCTTCCTTCGTCCTCTGTAATTCGTTGCTTTTATTTGTTTTATTTGTTTGTTCTTGTTGATTCTTTGCTACAATATCATCCTAATTCCACATGTATATTAATTATTCATCATTCGCGTGTTTAATTCATCATTAAATTCGGCTTAAATCCCTTATAATCTCATATTTGCAGGTTTTCGTCATTAAACTCAGGCCCTGTTCTTTCTGGCTTTTTAGAGCCGAATCAATCGAATCGAATGGAGTCAATCGAATCGAATCGAACTGAATCAATCGAATGGAGTGAATCAATCGAATCGAATCGAATCAATGGAGCTGAGCTGACTGAATCGAATCGAATAGAGTGAAATAATCGAATCGAATCAATAAAGTCAATTGAATGAATCAATCAAATAATCATATTAATATTAATAATAATAATAATAATATTTAATATTATAATAATAATAATAATAATAATAATAATAATAATAATAATAATAATAATAATAATAATAATAATAATAATAATAATAATAATAATAATAATAATAATAATAATAATAATAATAATAATAATAATAATAATAATAATAATAATAATAATAATAATAATAATAATAATAATAATAATATTCATAGTATAATACTATTTATACTAAAATTAATATTTTTAAGAAAAAAATTATAATATTATACTCCCTCTGTCCCGGTAATTTGTTGTCCTATTCCATTTTGGGGTGTCTCATTCAATTATTGTCCTTTATATTTTAAGAATAAACTTGATGAACAATTTGATCATTCACACTCAATTTGGTCCGCTTGTCATTTTATAATTGGCCACTCCTCTTTCCTTGGTCTTTGTGCCAAAACCAAAGGACAACAATTGACCGGGATAGAGGGAGGAGTATATGAATAATCATAAATTATAATAATGAAAAAATAGTAATTTTTTACTAATAATATTCTTAATAACAATAATAAATAATAATGTCAATATTAATAATGATATTAGTAAAAATAATTGTTTCGAATAAAAACACTCAAGTAAGCGTTGCTCGAATCCGGGTCGGGTCAACGCGCTCCTCTCAGACGATGGCACCTCGAACCTATGCTTGCTCTCTCCGGATGGATCTTTCACGCGTAACAAATAGGGACTCGGAGGGTTCGCACAGGTCCTTCTCTCGATGCCTTACGGTACTGTTGGATAGTTGGGACCTTGCTTGAAGCTAAGGTTTCCGTGCCCTCTCATAGTAGCTCGAGTAGTCTTACTTCTAGAGAGAGGAAGTTGTTGGTGAGAAGTATTTTACCATTGATGGGTGAATAATGAGGTATTTATAGATTTCTATGTGTACCTCAAATGATGGCTGGCAAGCATAGTTACCATATTCGCTATGAATACGCCTTATCGATTCGCGATTCGCTTATAGAAAATGTGTTATATGTATTTTCAGTAATCATTTGATAGAATTCGCTTTTAACAATTCGTGATTCGTAGAGTATCAAGCGAATCCGTAACCATGTTGGCAAGCGTGTTGACTTTTATGACCCCATATTGGCTACTGGGTCAACTCGGTTGGGCGTGCCCCATCAATAATATTAATAATAAATGTTATTAATTTTAATAATAATAATACCAATAATTATAACAACAACAACAACAATACTACTACTAATAGACCTGGCAAACAGATCGGGTCCTGTCGGGTTCGTGTTCGTGTCACATGTAAACGGGTCACAATCCCTCCAACCCAGACCCGACCCAATTAAATCTCTTGTCGTGTTCGTGTCGACCCACTTACATAAATGGGTCATAAGGTCTCAACCCTAACCCGTTAATTTCGTGTCGTGTTAGTGGTCGTGTTTTTCGTGTCACGTCCATATTTTGAAAGTTTAAGTATATTTATGTGATGAAGGATCAAGAAAAATTAGGATTAATTTAGTAAACAGGTCATTCGTGTCGGGTTCATGTTTAGAGAGGTCAACCCTAACCCAACCCAATTAAATATCGTGTCGTGTTCGTGTCGACCCACTTACATAAATGGGTTATTAAGTCTCAACCCAAACCCGTTAATTTCGTGTTGGGTTCGTGTCGTGTTTTCGTGTCGTGTCATTGTTTGCCACCTCTAACTACTAATAATAATAATAACAACAATAATAATAAATAATATTATTATTAACATTAATAACATTATTATTCATTTTAACAACAACAACAACAATATTATTCATTTTAATAATAATATTCATAATAATAATAATAAATAAATTATTAATAACATTATTATTAACACTATTATTAAATATAATTATAATAATAATAATAATAATAATAATAATAATAATAATAATAATAATAATAATAATAATAATAATAATAATAATCGCCTCATTGTCGACGGTGTCTCTTGCGCCACCACACACTGACTTTTAGACCTCAAGTCGCCGGTCAGTTTAGTGGTGGTTATTGGCCAGGTCATCTGCTCCCCTACGGTAAGTTTACTGGCTGTTTGCGGTTTGTTTTACCTTTCGTGCTTTAGGGTTCCGTTTTCTTTTCGTTTTCTGCTGTGTGTTAGCTGCTGGTGGTGCCGTTGGTGTCTGCTGGTGTTGTAACCGGGAACGCTTTTTGCCGTAGGGCCGCATACTTGTGGTTGTGGTTTATGGTGGGTGTTACGGTTTCCTAGTGCCGTGTGGATAGGTTTTTCGGTTGGATTGTCAACCACCATCGAAGTGGGTGGTGTGTTGGTGGTCTGCTCCACCAGGGGTGGGTCATGCCTCTTATTGCTCGAACGGCTACCGGTTTAGTGGGTCCAGTGCGAGTGATTGTTTGGGTGGCTATATTGGTGTTTTTGTGCTTGTGGTGGGTTGATTCTTCATGCCCGAGCTTGTGCGGTACCATTGTCCTTTTTCGAGTCTTCATGGTTGTCGGGATGGTTTCGGTAAGGGCCTTACAAAGGCAGCTTGGAAGAAACATTTGCAGGACCGACATTGTCATGACGGGGCGTTGGACCTTACGCGGCAGACTCTTTCTGATAGTTTGACTGTTTATTCCAATGCCGAGAGTTCTTTGAGACGGATGGGGCTCTGGTTGTGTGGGGTGTGTTTTATGACCCATACTCTTGGTGCTAGATGTCGGCATAATCGGGGTGATATTGTGGAGCATCCGGGGTGTGTTGATGGCATTTACACCTTCCATATTCATGGTATTCCGAGACCTTTGGCTCCTTCTACTTCGGTTTCTTCTGATGATAGTGTGGAGCTCGTTCAGTGGTCTATATCTTCGTTGGATCGTTTGCTGTCTTTGGGCCTTCGCACCAATGTTATTAGGATCGAGATCCCACTTTGGATCGATGAGCTTCCTAGGATCGAATCGGTAGGATCGGATCGTAAAATCGTAAGATCCTACAAATTAACTAAAATACATAATTGTGTTATCAAAATATATTAAAATCTCGTGCTTAAATCTCAAAACATTATTATTTTAGCATGTGCCTACTAATTATTCTCGTTTATAGTAGATTTCTATCTTAAAAGTCATGTCTAAAATTTTAGTAACTGGAAAAATTGAAATGTTAATAATGAAGAATCGGGTCGTATAATCGTAGGATCGTAGGATCGAGTTAAGATTCTACTTTAAAAAAAATTTGACATAAGTTGAATCGTAAGATCCTACAAAATTAAGATCCTACCTTAGATCGGGATCGGTCACCACTTTTTGGATCGTAGAATCGTAAGATCCTACGATCCGGATCGGGAGTTTAACAACAATGCTTCGCACTGTGAAATCTATTCCTCCTAAGTGCCGTCTTGGGTTTGCTCGGGCTTTGAAAGGGGCCTTGGATGCGGTGTTTGATGCCCCTAGTGATCTCTCCCGCTGGGTTCGTTTGCTTGCTTTACCTCTTTGTTTGCTCATGACTTTCGCTCCTCGGAGTAATCATGAGTGTCGGACTGCTATTCGGCTTCAGCATCAGGAGGAGAGTATTGCCAGGGCTATTCTTGCTTGGGGGACACCTGGGGGGGGTTTGCGGTTATTACGGGAGTGCTTTGATGAGGGTCCTTCTTCTTTTTCTGTGGATGAGGATCTCGATTTGAGTGACCTTAACCTCCGCCAATGCCGGCGGAAGATATCAGATGGCCATTATCTTCGCTCTTTGTACGAGTGCTTTCTTCCTCTGGGGTCGCCCCCTACTCCGATGCCACTCTCGTGGCCCTGCGTGAGAAGCATCCTGTCGCCCCGCCTCCTTCATTGCCTCCTCTGTCTGGGGATCATCATCCTCTGGTTGCCTCTTCCGCGGTGGTCTTGGATATGATTCGGAGCTTCCCTCGTGGTACTTCTTGTGGGAGGGATGGTTTTCGTGCCCGACCTTATGGATCGTTTGAGTGGCGCTCTGTGGCTATCTCCGATGATTTGATCACTTCTATTACTAGGGTGGTTAATCTTTTTCTTGAGGGTCGGTGCCCTCTTCCTGCAGGTGAGTACATTGCCGGCGCCCCTCTCACACCACTCGTTAAACCGGTGTGGGAGTTCGTCCCTATTCTTTGTCGGTGCGGTCCGGAGACGGCTTGTCTCTAAGGTTGGTGCTTCTATGGTTGGCCCGTCCTTATCTTCTTATTTTGATGGGCTTCAGTTCGGGGTGGGTGTGTCCGGTGGAGGAGAGGCTATCTTGCATGCCTTGAACCGCTCATTGAGGCTCGGGGAACAGTGGGGCTTTCTATGTTGCTGGTTGATTTCGAGAATGCGTTCAACCTTGTTGACCGTTCGACCATGCTTCAGGAGGTCCGCCGTCGGTGCCCAGCTCTCTCCCGTTGGGTGGAGTTTTGTTATTCCAGCCCGGCCCGCCTTTTTTATGGAGAGCACTGCTTGTGGTCTTGTCAGGGTGTTCAGCAGGGTGATCCTTTGGGGCCTTTGCTTTTCGCGTTGGTTTTGCATCCTTTGGTTTGCAAGATCCGGGACACTTTTGACCTCACTTTGCAGGCCTGGTACTTAGATGATGGCACCATTGTGGGAGATACTTTGGAGGTGGGGAAGGTTTTGGACTTGATTAGGTTGGATGGCCCTCTTTTTGGATTGCATCTTAATGTCTCCAAGACGGAGGTCTTTTGGCTGTGAGGATCCCCTGAGTCGGCTTCCCGGGGTTTTCCCACTTCTATTTCTCGGCCTTTGCGTGGTGTTACGCTTTGGGAGGACTCACAAGATTACTTGTCCTGGTTTTAGCGGCGAGATTGTGGCGACGAGAGTAACTAAGACCATTGAGCTAATGGACTTGGTTGCGAGGATTGAGGACCCGCAATGTGAGTTGCTTCTTCTTCGAGCTTGTACTGGTATCTCTAAGCTCTACTTCTCCCTTCGTACTTGCTCCCCTAGTGTTTTTGGGTCTGTCCATCTTCCTTTTGATGCCGCTCTTCGTTCTAGCTTGGAACGTATTGTCACCGCGTCAGGGCCGGGTTTTGGGGATTGGCAGTGGCGCCTTGCTACTTTCCCTTTTCATCTTGGTGGTCTTGGTGTCTATGCGGTGGGAGATGTTTTATTTTATGCTTTTATTGCGTCCCGCTTGCAGTCTGGTTTGGTTTGCGGGCTAAGCTCCTCGGCCTTTCCGGTATTGTAGGCTGCTGCCCCGCCTTTGATGATGTCGCGCGGTGTTTCTGCGACTACGAGTTCTGATATATTAGGTCACCCAAGTGAAATTGCTGCCCCCAAACTTATGAAGAAATTGGCAGACATTTATTTCACGACGGTTGCTGTTGCCTCAGAGTCCGTTTTCTCCTTAACACCGCGCCAGCTTGCCTTATGGCAGTCTCAGCAGGGTTCTCACTCCTCTGATTGGTTACGTGCGGTTCCTATCTCAGGGTTGGGGCAGACTATGAATGGGAGGACTTACCGGAGTGTGCTGGGGTATCGTCTGGGTGTTCCGTTATTCACGGTATCTAGGCCCTGTCCTGCTTGCTCTCGGGTTTTTGCTGGGGATGTTTTTGGGGACCACGCTGTTTCTTGTACTGGTAGTGTGGGTGTTAAACATCGGCATAACCTTGTCCGGGACACCCTTTTCGACATCTGCTATAGATCTGGTATTACTGCGGGGAAGGAGGTTGATATCGGTTTGGTTGATGGGTATGGTGGCTCTCTTCGTCCTGCGGATTTATTGCTTTATTCTTGGGACAGGGGGCGTGATGTGTGCGTCGACCTGACGGGTTCTTCACCTTTGACTCGGTGGGTTGGCGATTTTGTGCCGGGGCGGGTTGTTTCTTGTCTTTGCTCAGCGAAAGTGTGCTAAGTATGGGGATTTGTGCGCGGTAGCGGGTTATGGTTTCCTTCCTTTCTCTTTCTCTTCACTAGGGGAGCTGGGTTCGGATGCTGTTGCCTTGCTCAAGCGGATCCAGAAATTCTCGGTATCTCAGGATGCGGGGGCTCGGGTTGCCCGCTTACATTTTTACTAGACTTAGCTTTGCTATTGCTAAGGGTGTGGGAGCTCAGATTGTTTCACGGCTCCCCACCAATTTCATGTAAACTTTTATTTTTGTTTTAATGAAAGCTGCGCGCATCCTTCTATAATAATAATAATAATAATAATAATAATAATAATAATAAAGAATAATATTAAAAAAAATAGTATTATTGATAACAAAATTAATAATAACTATTAAATTTAAGATGAGTAAGACTGAAATGAAATTTGAACTTAATGGAGTGAATCAATCAATCGAATCGAATGGAGCTGAAATTTAGCCGAATCGAATCAATGGAGCTGAATCGAATCGAATCGAATCGAATGGAGTCAATCAATCGAAGCTGAATGAATCGAATCAATCGAAATAATCGAATCAAGTAGGTGAAAATAAGCCAGAAAGAACAGGGCCTCAATCCGGGTTGTAGGAATTCGATTTGTTCATATTGATTTTCTAGAATTCGACCTTTGATATATTTTCATCTGTCTTTTGTCATATTCGTCATTAATTTGTCATTAATTCATCATGTTTAGTTTATTTCGTTCACCCATGTCACTAATCAATCATTCTTTCATGTAATAATCCGTCTTTATTCCGTCTCATCCATGTCTTATTGTTTTATGACCCTTAATCACATGTAAATAACCTATTAATCACTTTCATCCGAGTGAATAATTTAATCAATCATTAAATTTACTGACGAGTATTAACAACACGCAATTAAAACTTCACACGGCAGAGTCGGTCAGAACAGACGCAGCAAGAATCATTGCGCTATTCCAAAGGACGCAGCTCTGCTCCGCCTGTTCCGGGTTGAATTCTGTCTCTGAACTCCTGTTTGCCTTGACTTAATTTAATTAGCTTACGTATAATTGACTATTATTCGTATTATCGCCTTCTATTTGGTTCGTTGATTTATTCTTTTATTCATTTTCTCAAAATTATCCGTTTTAAAGGTATTTTCGACATAAATCACCTAATCCGTTGTAATTATTGTAATTTTCATTATTGCATTTTATTTTCTTTATTGTATTTATCATTATTCCTTGTATCATTTGTATGTTTTCACATATAATTGAGCATTAAATCCTACTTCGACCCAATTGTATGTTAAACTAATTGTCCACCGACTTAGTCTAATTCTCACATGCTAGGATTAAAACTTGGATGTTGCATTGCATGCATATAACCGACGATAAATCGAGTATAAATAATGTCCCTAATCATTAGTAGAGGCCGCTATCGAGGCGGGCGGGATTAGGTGTTCGATCAAAAAAGCTTCCTAATACGTACCCTCACCCCTTACTCCAGATCTCTGTGAACATCCGTGTTCATTGGCATCCACGAGAGTCATTCTAGACATAGAATGCTAAGGGTAATGATTGCTTAGTGTTCATGTCACTACATTGTGTCTTGACATGGCACGAGGTATTCCAACGGTTCCAATTTCCCATAAAAATTGGTGGCGACTCCAACAAAATGCAAACGCTTATTCTCTTCCTCCCAAGCGCCCCCGTGCGCCCCCCGCTGTCGACAAGCAGAGCTGTGCCCTCTGGAAGAGGCGCAGCAGTTGCTGCGTCTGTTCCTTGGCTCAATTATGGCTGTGAAGCCGGAATTGCAAATCGTTAATGTTCATTGGTGATTTTAAGGCTTGATTATGCTATTTGACTCAGGTGAAAGTGATTAGCAGATTATTTACATGCGATTAATGGTCATGAAAGCAATAAACATGGATGAAAATTATTAATACGAATTAATTAACAGGTTTAAAGGATTAATTAACAAATCAATGAACTAAACAAACTAATTAGGTTAAATATGATGGATTGATGATGAACTAATGACGAATATGATAATAAACAGGTGGAAAAATATCAAAGATCGAATTCCAGAAACCCAATATGAATGAATCGAATTTCTACAACCCGGATTGACTTTAATGACGAAACCCCGCAAATATTGGTTATAAGGGATTTAAGTCGGGAATTTAATGACGTATTATATGTTAATGACGATGAACAATATGTTAAATTATCATGTGAACGAAATAAAAACAAACAAAGACGAAAGAAAACAAAATAGACGAAACCAACAGAGGACGAAGGAAGAAGAAGAGAAGCAGGAACGGCGGCAACCTCAGGAAGAGGCGCAGCAAGTGATGCGTCCTTTCCAAGAGGCGCAGCAGTTGCTGCGTCCCTTCTCGACGTCTGTCTTCTGTTAATCCGTAAAAAGCGATTTAAACAAAGGGTTTTTAGAAATCGGTTTTAATTGTATTTTCGACATAAGTCTTACAATATGATTACAACAATAAAGAACAATAAATAAAAGAGAGATTTACACCCTCAGACTTACATGTTTGATGAAACGAGATGAACTAAGTTTATGATTAGTGATGCTCGACTCGAATGTAACGAAAGTGCCCTCATAAGAGGAAAACGATTAAGATTAATTAAAGTTGATTATTGTGGAGTTGGTCAAATTGGTCGGTCATGCAAAACGAGGCTGGTACTCAGAAGGATCCGAGCTTACGTGGTCGAAAGTTCAAGCACGTAGACGCCAAAAAGTAAGAACGTGGTCTAGAATGCAAAGGGAGAAGAGAAGGGCGGACACTCGCGTGAGAAATATGAGAGACCAAAGGTCTCTATTTATACTAATCACACGGAGGAAGTAGGGTTTTCGGAGAAACTTTGGAAGTGAATCTCGAAAAGATATGAAAAAGATACGAATAATACGCAGAAAAGGACTTGGGAAGAGGCGCAGCAGGCACTGCGTCTCTTGGAAGAGGCGCAGCACCTGCTGCGTCCTTTCCCAAGTGGTTTCCTCCTGCGGAAGAAAGATTTCCGTGTTTGGTTTATGGAATAACGGAATAATTTGGTTTTCCTTAATATTTTGTGTGAATATTAAGGGAAATTGTTTACCAAAGATTAAAAGATTTATAAAATATGGAATGGAAATATCCGGGACATTCCAGAACATTCCGACTCGGCATTTTAACGGTTATCAGAAAATGAAGACGGTTTTAGGCCCGGACTCCAAATGTACTCTAATTACTGCCAAAACGACCGTATCGGCACGTAGATGACAATTAAGAGGTAGACATAAATGTTTGAGCGATCAGTTGACGATAAACTTACGAACTGTCACAAATCGTTCCGCGTACCAAACATGTGGCCCAATCATCACCGGGTGGTTTGCGGGAGGTGCAGAAACGAGGTGTCTACAGTACTCTGGCAGGGTTAACACTTTAGTGTGTAGTCAGTTATGAGGTGATTGGAGGTGGAGACTGGGATTGTGTGTGAGCTATTTGTATGATTGTTTCAGTGTGGCTTTGATTGTGTAATTAGTACTGACCCCGTTTAATGTTTTAAAAACTGTGGTGATCCATTCGGGGATGGTGAGCAGTTGCTGACCAGGTTTGATATGGTGCATTTGGGCTAGCTGGGATGAGTCATCACTTGGCAATTAGAAGAGTCTTCCGCTGTGTCAGACGATGTCCTTAGTTATTCAGTTTTCTAGTAGACAGTTGTGGTTTGAGACATGTAATCACTTAAACTATATTTACTTTTAAAGTACGTTTCTTTATTTTCTTATGATTATCATTGGCTCGGGTAACCGAGATGGTGACGTTCCTATACTTGAGTGGTCATGGTAAGGCACTTGGAGTATAGGGGTGTCACATAGAGCATAAACAATTCAATCTCCTTACTTAAACTCGACAAATTCCCCCTCAACAACTAATTTAGTGAAACTAATTAGGTAAGTCACTCATGTTGGGGCCTAATCGCACCCTAGTGAGGGGACTACTCACTAATCATGGGGGTTAAACTAGTATTAGCAATAAAGTTGGAATCTTTGCAATTAAACATGGTGAGATTAAATCTTACACTAAATAACATGCAATTAACAAAATAAGGATGATGGAATACTAAGAGGTTGTTTGGTTGCCACTTAGAAAACATAGGCATTGGAAAATCCCATGATTTTAAAAAACATGGGTTGTTTGGTTGCCATAAATTTTGAAAAATGTAGAAATTAGAACTTCCCAGGAACTTCCAATGCCTACATGATATGGGAAGTTGCTTACCTACTCCCCCCTTGGTCATTAGAAGTTCCTGTGGAGTTTATTTCCTGCATGAACAACCAAACACTTTTCCGAAATTCACCCGAATTGGATGAGGGAACTTAATTCCCATGAATTGTATTTTCCTAGGAAAATTAAGTTCCTTGATCAACCAAACAACCTCTAATTAAACCAAATTCTAGCATCAACTAAGTATAAAGGATGAACCTTTATGATGAAACAAACCAAATATTCAAACTTTAAGTAAGAAAAAATGTAAACAATTCACAAAAAAAAGGAAAGAGAAGAGAGATAATACCAACAATAAACAAGGAAGAACAAGATGGAATAAAAATGCTTAATCGTGAATAAAAGATGATAATTGGTGACAAATTACAAAGATGAAATATGTTTTCTCTCACTAAAATGTCACAATATGAAGGTAGATAGAGAAAATCTTTGAAGTTTATGCTTATATAGTAGGCTACAAAACAAGTAAAACGAATAAAACAAAGTCGTTTAAGCTAATAGAAGACGCGTGCAAATCTGGAGCTGAGCACGGTTCAGTTAAGGAAGGCATGGTGAGGAGGGCACAGTATGGCCTTCCCGGAAGGCAGTGCGCACTGACGACTTTAAGAAGGCACTGTGAGATTGGCACGGTTTCTTTTTCCCTGAATGAGATGCGCACTTTGCTTACAAGATCAGCGATAAACTCCATTTTTCTTCATTTTGGGTCTTTATTTCTTCTTTTATTGGGTCATGGGTCATGTGGTTGGCTTGTGGGTCTCTCCTAAGTTGGTGTAATGTTGTCTAGGCCTCCATACTTCCTTCAAAGGCAACCATAACAAGTAAAACCGAACCACATACCCAAATGACGGGTTTTGAGCATCTTGAGCAATTAAAACATGAATATGTAGATAACATGCATACAAGCGAGCTATAAGTGAAGGTTTTTAGGCATGGAAAGCATCTAAATAACTTAGTTATCACACTCCAAATATCAACAAAAACCAGATCCATCTACTCCCAATTGCTTATATCACCAAAGACTACGTGTAAAAGCCTCTACAACTGAACTTAATTTCAATTTAAAGTTGGAAAGTTTAATCATAACCCGTATTAAATTGAGTCTTTTATTAAAATGATCATCTTTCTTAAAGTATTTATCAAACTAACTATTCTCAAATTTTAATTCTCATTCTAACTATTTTTGAAACTTTATTTACATAATTAATATTGACTATGGCTAGTTTGAGAAATGAAACTGGCAAAATGGCTAATTTGTTAAAATATTTAGACAATATTAAAATTAATTATTTTTCCATGATGACTATTAGTATATATTTTTTTCATCAACCCATGGATATTGAAAGATGTGTTTTTCAGATAATTTAGGAAGGAGATGAGTAAACAAAGAGAAAAGACAATGAATTAATTAAGAGTTAAATAAAGAAGGTATATAAATTACCTCATATAGTCATTAAAAAATTTAGCTAAGTTCGATTTGGGAAGGGAGAGGGATAGAATATAATTAATTAATAGACTATACCAGCAGTTGTATGGTGTAGAATCTGAGCTTTGTACTAAATTTTTCGAGTTTTGTTTTAAAGAATCTGAACTATATTGCAAAGTGTTAGGCCTGGGAATTCACAGACCGACCGACAAGATCGACTCCTCACGAACCTCGACTACCAGTCATCGGGTGTCGTGCTATCGGGGCACATGAAGATAGGCGCCAGGCCATGGAGAGGACAACGGTCAAAATATCAGGATGATATTTGATCATATCCGCGTATATTAATGGAAATAAATACGCAGCATTAAGTATAAAGATTATGCAGTAAATACGGTAATTAAGAGGGAGATATTCAGCAATTATTACCAGCAATTATGGAGAATATTCAGCCTTCAATGCTTGATCATGCAGCCGTTCAAGATGGGAAAACTATATAATAGACACTTTGAAGATACTGGAGACACAGCATTCATACGCAAGAAGAAATATACACATTACTTAGGGAAATACAAGCATTGTTATTATTATATCATTATTCTCCCAAATCATATAGTGAAATCCTCTCCTGGCTTGGTGCCCGTGGTTTTTTCCCATTCAAGGGTTTTCCACGTACAAAATTGTTTGTCCTGTTATTGTTGTTATTTTATTTATAGCTCAATATCGTACCCTGACAACCTGACCAACAGACTTCCTAGAGCTAGTTAACCCTACACAATATCACCCTGACCTGATTTCGTCTTGCGCAAAATCCATACAAAACAATCGGCGCCCACCGTGGGGCATCTAGCTCTTTAATCCTTTTTTCTTATCTTACAAAAACTTAAAAACCTACAAAAATGGCCCAACCCACCGTTGAAGAACAATTGAATGCAGCTCTCCAAAAAAATCGCTGAGTTGGAAAGCCTGAAAGAAAAAGTGGCCCAAACTGAAGCAGAGATCCTGCAATTGCAAGAATCGAGTCACCAAGCAAAAACTGGAAAAAACCCAAGGGGCAGGCTCTAGATTCCAACCAGGAACCCCATTCTCATCAATCATCAAAAACATTGATTTTTCCAGTTTTGGGAGCCCAAGTATCCCCAAAGCCATTAACGTAGATGGTGATGATGAGCCAAAAAACAATGATCAAGAGAAACCTGATGAATCTGCAGCAGCCATCATGATGGCAGTAGTTCAGGAGATCAAGAAACTCAACGAAAAATTCGACAAGATACCAGGAGTACCGCCAAATGGAAGAAGTCGCCCGACAAATATGTTGATTCGCCTTCGTAGAGAAAATAGCAAAAGTAGACCTACCAAAGAAGTTCACAATTCCATCCATGAGGGTCTATGATGGAACCACGGATCCACAAAATCACGTGGCTCTTTACAAGCAAAAGATGTTGGCTGCGTCTATTCCCAGCGAGTTCAGACAAGTTTGCATGTGCAAAGGATTTGGATTGACCCTGACTGCCCCGCCCTGCAATGGTACATCAACCCGCCTCTGGCAAGATCCATTCCTTTGCCAACCTGATCAACATTTCAACCAGCAGGTTTGCAAGTAGCAGGGAGTTGGAAAAAAGATCCAGTGACCTCTACCGAGTTACGCAGAAGCCTGATGAAACTCTCAGGATATTCCTTGCAAGATTCAACAAAGAGAAAGTGTCTATACCCAGGTGTGACGTTGGAACAAAGAAGGGAGGCATTCGACAGGATTACTACCATACAAAGTGACTGTATAGCGAACTCACTAAGTACCCCACACCTTCGAAGATGTTCAGCCAAGACTCTTGCTTTCATCAGTCTGGAAGAAGATAAAACCTACTGATACTGTCGTTTCGTACCAAAAATAAAATACCTAAGTACTACTAACAGAAGTCAGCGGTAAGTAGGGTCGATCTCCACAGAGAGGCGGTTTACTATCTACTTGTCTATCATATCTGTCTAATGTCACTAGTTGGGGGTTTTGATTATTTATATTAAACTAAAGAGGCTAAGCAAGAGGGAAAGGAAAGCGAGAATTTAACAGAGGAGAAGGGAATATGCTAGTAGTCGGTCCACCGTGGCAGCTGTACTATCGGGTGTACTGAGGCGATTAGACTATTGATAAGAAGAGTTATGGTCGTCACCTTTCGGTCCTTAAACCGCCCTAGGGTCTCCTAACTTAGCTTTCACCCTAATTAGGTATTACCTATTGTAATTAAGCAAGCCTTCCCTTCCAATCTTTCGATCCAGGTCGGGGTTAACTACTTTTATAAATTGGTCTCCTGCATGCATACATTCAACCTAATAACAATTATATTGCCTAATACAATTCTTATCGCAAGACTAATCTATTCAACTCAATTATAACATGTTGCTACCACGGCTCCCTCATCCTAACATACTAAGGGGATTTAGCTAGACATGGAAATACGAAAAACTTGAATAAAAGAAATAAGAACAATAAACATTAAATTAAAGAGAGAAGGAAAGAAAGAATTACTAATTTAAAAGATCCGAAAATGAAGAACAAAAGTAACAGTAGCCAAAGTAACATAATAGAAGTGTCAGATGAAAAGGAGAGAGGAAAAAGAGCGTTTACTATGATGTCCTACTCTTCCTATTTATAAGAAAAATAGGATTTATTAACCTAATTGACGGAATTTAAGCTAAAAAAGCCCAACCCATCAGCGAAACCACTCGATCGAGTGATTTAAAACCACTCGATCGAGTAACTAAAGCTTAAACCACTCGATCGAGTGAAATAAACACTCGATCGAGTAAATCAAAAAGTGCAACTACTCGATCGAGTAGAAAAAGGACTCGATCGAGCACAATTCTACTCGATCGAGTACTTTCCAGCGACAGTTTCCTGCTTTGCGCACTGAACTTCAAACGGCTGCCATTTCTTCGTTACTTGGGCAAACAGGGTGATTCCGGTGGCATTGGAAATCTAAAAGGACAAACTTTCATCTCCAATTGGAATCACCTGAATATCTGTTGTAGAACCCGAGATATGGCTCTCCAAAGTAGGCACTAGCAATTTGAAGTTCTTCCTTTGCTCGCCTAGCTATCTTTCTTCTTTGCGCATCTCAAGATAGCTACATTCCCGCTCCAAATTCACTCTTCCTCCAAATGCATGCTGAACGGACGGTAAAAGGCTTGATTTCACTACTTTATGGTTCATTCCTGCATTTAAGACAAAATACACCAAAGTAGCATATTCGGGGCATTTCGTAGCATAAAACCACGATAAAAGCATAGAAATACGTGCATAAAATAGGCTAAAAAGACTATATAAAATGCACGTATCAAATCTCCCCAAACCAAACCTTTACTCGTCCTCGAGTAAACTAAAATGCAACTAAAGGAACGGGAAAGATAACTCAGAGCTAGCTACAAATGCCCACTTAAGCCAGTTTAATGCAAGCAAACTAACACTTATAGCAAATAGTCAAATGCAAACGAGTTATAGGATGTCTATAATAAAGCTGAACCGTCGACCTTGCAAGACCTTTAATAATGGACTCTCACGGGTCACTCTTCTCTCATGAAGCAAAGGGTGAACATATATATGTAAGAGAGAAAGAAAAAATAGTCGCTCACCTAGACTACGACCCACATAAACATGCATGCAACTAATATGATAGACAAATCTAGCTACCGAACATACATTCCAACCAAACAAGGTCCTGTCATAGCCGAGGGCTTACAAAAATATGGTAAAGTGAGGCAATGGGTAAGAAAAGGCAAAACATTTATGGGAATGTGGAGGTATAGGTGATCAAGCTAGTACCTAAACAAACCATATGAAACATATCCATTTCCAACTCAATTATGAATTACGCACATGCTCTTCATTTGGCATAAAATCTCACCAAACCGAACTAGAAACATTCCTCAAATGATATAAGATAGAACATACGAGCAGAAACCGACTAATCAACAAACAACATCTCTTTTTTCAAATTTTCCCTTTCTTTTTCTATTTTTTTCGGTTTCTTCTTTTCTTCTTTTTCGAATTTTTCGAATTTTTTTTTTTTTTTCTTTTTCACGTCTTTTTCATCATCCTCCTTTTCTTCATAAGTTACCAACTCCGAATCAATAGATGCAAGCCAAACTTGATACAATAGACAATATACCGCAGAACAATCTAAACTAGCTTGACAAGGCAGGCTAAATTTGGAATGTAGCTAAGGGTCAACAGGCAAATTTGGCTAATGTGGAGTTTAATGGGTAAAAATGAAAGAAAGGGAAAATGTAAGCACCTCCCTGCATGTGACACCAACCACTAACCCGAATGTATGAAGGCAAAAAGCAATTGAATTTCATATACGTGCAAATTGATGATACATGTTATGCAAGGAGTAACTACTCACAATCCTACATGAAACCGGTCACAAATGACACCAGTTTATAAGGCTCTAATTCCTTAGAAATTATAAGTAGGTTGCCAAAATTCCAGGTCAAGTCTATATGTTCAGCTAAATTTTAACATAAACTCGTAGATATGCAATAAGACAAAGCTAAAAGATAAAAGTCTAATGCAAGGCTTAAGCAAAAAGACAGATATAGTGCAATTTCATCATTGAAATCTACCGTTCCGACTCAACCTATATGCAAAAATAAACATGAAATTTTTTTGAATTTTAACAATTTTTCAATTTTTATGGAATTTTTGAATTTTTAACAAAATTAAACAACAATGCAAACATAAATTAAACGTGATAACTGAAATGCAATAAAAACAATATGCAGACACAGATATGGATGCATAACCTCCCCAAACCAAACAGTACAATGCCCCCATTGTACCAAAACAAGGAAAGGAAATGCAAACTGAAAGAGAAAGAGAGTGAATGCGGAAAACTTACAAGATACGCGAATAAAGGGACCTCCCCAAACCAGCCAGCAACGTGGGAGGTCACTAATAGCTCCGAAACATCGTCACAAGAAGCTAAGTCAAGCAATGGGCGTCCAAAACAGCTCGATCGAGAGGAAAAGTTGTCGATCGAGTAGAAAAGTGGTCGATCGAGTAAAATTTTTTTTTTTTTTGGAAGAAAGTACTCGATCGAGTAGAAAGTTACTCGATCGAGTAACTCGTTTCTCTGCAGCTTAAGGATCGAGTAGAATTCCTGCAAAGACGCAATGAAAAACAGTCCGCAAACTAACTAAGCAAGCATACTGATAAAGTCTATGGTATAAAAACCATTTATTACAACTAAAATGAAATAGAAAAATAAAATAAATATCCGGGTTGCCTCCCGGGTAGTGCTAGCTTCAGACAGGTCCCAGCTCGACCTTCTTTCTCTTCGAGCCTCCCTAATTAATCACAATCAAAACAGCTCAAAGTGCGCAGCATGAGATCGTACACCTGCGCATGTGCTACACAGAAGCATAAGTAGCACCATAGTGGAATGAAGAAATAGGAAATAAAAGTATATAAACATTTAAGTCTAACAAATTTCCTATGCGAGCTCCTAAATTTATCCACAAAATAAAGGAGCGCGGGAGCAATAGACGATATATTGGGGTCCCGAATCAGATTAGCAATTTTGAGATGACATGTACGGTGAAAATTCGTTAATTTATATGTCCACATGGAGGGGGGTATAGCATTAAAAGAAATAGCGCGAGTCAAACGAGGCAATATACTATTAAAACAAACAATAATAAAATTATCGTTTACTACCTCAGGTTGGTTGCTCTCAACAATGGAATCACTGACAAAAGAATGTAATACCTCATCCGTGCTAGGAGCAAATACCGACTCAGCTGTCCTTTCGTCGCCCTCAGTGGAATTCGTCCCGTAAATCTCAGCCTCAAGTGCATCCAACTCGGCTTTGAATAAGGGAGACTCACCGTATCCCTTATCATCATCAAAATCGTCAACTAAATCAAACCCATATGACGAATCAAAGCTCCCAATGGCCAATTCAGTCGATCGAGCAGAATAATCACTCGATCGACCAATTTCCTCCTGAATTCCACTCGATCGAGTGGAAATATCACTCGATCGAGCACTTTCTCCTGGAAAATCACTCGATCGACTAATGCTAGTCACTCGATCGAGTGATTCCTCCTGTACAGCGCTGAAATCTTCGCGTAAGGCATTGAAATATGATAGAAACTCGTCATCCGAGTCATAGAGGTCATCCTCAGCATTGGGCAACACGGTTTCCTCAGGGGAAAAGCCGCTCTCAGCAAGGTATACCTCTTCTTCTTGCATCTCAGCTACTAACTGAGCAATGTCAGACTCCAGCTCAATGAATCGAGCATCCCTACGTCTATCATTCTCTTGCCTCATGGATAAATTTGACACTAATGTCTTCATTAAAGGCCTCAGTTCCGCAACCTCTTCTTCTTGTATATCAGCTACTAACTGAGCAATGTCAGTTTTGAGCTTAGCAAGTCGCGAAGAAGTGCGTCTATCATGATCTTGCTTCACTTGCAATTGAGATGCAAGTGTCTCCAATACAGATTTCAGCTCCGCAATTTCTTCTTCTTGTATATCAGGAGGATCTTGTTGCGGTGGCCATTGATAGGATGGATATGGCGGCATAACTACAGCTGCTTGACTAGCTCGTCTACACTGCTTGAACGCGTAAACTTCGTCATTCTCTGCCAGACAAAAACCTGCATCATGCCCAAAGACACCACATCTCCCGCAAGAAATCACCTACGTCCCATATAATAGGACATTGGTGATGGGTCAAAGGTACTCAAGCCTTCCCTTTGACGATCTTTCACCTAGAACTGTCTAGGTAGAACCCGTAAGGCCTATCAAAACAAAGACTCAAGGAAAAAGATTAAAACGGCCTCAAGGGAAAAATCCCGAGGCTAGAAACAGATAAAAATGAAACAAATAAATAATTAGATTGCCTCCCCAAGAACGGCGCCAAAATTTGATACTATCGTTTCGTACCAAAAATAAAATACCTAAGTACTACTAACGAAGTCGGTAAGTAGGGTCGATCTCCACAGGGAGGCGGTTTACTATCTACTTGTCTATCCTATCTGTCTAATGTCACTAGTTGGGGGTTTTGATTATTTATATTAAACTAAAGAGGCTAAGCAAGAGGGAAAGGAAAGCGAGAATTTAACAGAGGAGAAGGGAATATGCTAGGAGTCGGTCCACCGTGGCAGCTGTACTATACGGAAAACTTGAATAAAAGAAATAAGAACAATAAACATTAAATTAAAGAGAGAAGGAAAGAAAGAATTACTAATTTAAAAGATCCGGAAATGAAGAACAAAAGTAACAGTAGCCAAAGTAACGTAATAGAAGTGTCAGATGAAAAGGAGAGAGGAAAAAGAGCGTTTACTATGATGTCCTACTCTTCCTATTTATAAGAAAAATAGGATTTATTAACCTAATTGACGGAATTTAAGCTAAAAAAGCTCAACCCATCAGCGAAACCACTCGATCGAGTGATTTAAAACCACTCGATCGAGTAACTAAAGCTTAAACCACTCGATCGAGTGAAATAACCACTCTATCGAGTAAATCAAAAAGTGCAACTACTCGATCGAGTAGAAAAAGGACTCGATCGAGCACAATTCTACTCGATCGAGTACTTTCCAGCGACAGTTTCCTGCTTTGCGCACTGAATTTCAAACGGCTGCCATTTCTTTGTTACTTGGGGAAACAGGGTGATTCCAGTGGCATTGGAAAGCTAAAAGGACAAAATTTCATCTACAATTGGAATCACCTGAATATCTGTTGTAGAACCCGAGATATAGCTCTCCAAAGTAGGCACTAGCAATTTGAAGTTCTTCCTTTGCTCGCCTAGCTATCTTTCTTCTTTGCGCATCTCAAGATAGCTACATTCCCGCTCCAAATTCACTCTTCCTCCAAATGCATGCTGAACGGACGGTAAACGGCTTGATTTCACTACTTTATGGTTCATTCCTGCAACTAAGACAAAATACACCAAAGTAGCATATTCGGGGCATTTCGTAGCATAATACCACGATAAAAGCATAGAAATACGTGCATAAAATAGGCTAAAAAGACTATATAAAATGCACATATCACCTACAAACTTGGATCACCCAGTAGATCAAAGGACCATGAAAGAAACAATAGGAAAAGCAACAGAGGAAGCAATTACAGACCTACACCATATTCCAGGCCAGACCAGTCGGAAGTTAACCTGGCCCATGAGTATCAAGGTAAGGGTAAACTTTATCCACCTATCTCCGAACATAACTTCAGTGTTGATATTGCAGGATTAATCCAGAGACTTGACAACATGGGATCAGCTGTTAGATGGGCCAAGAAGTCCGAAAATCCAAATCCCAGAAGAGACAATTCAAAATGGTGCGAATTTCACATGGATATTGGACACACCACGGATGATTGTTTCACCCTGAGGAAAGAGGTGGCGTACCTGTTAAAATCAGGGTACTTAAAAGACCTGATCAAGACAAAGGGCAGGAACGCAAACCATGATAAAGAAAACCACGCAAAACAGGAGCACAAGCAGGATCGTAGTCTTCCTCCACCACCACCAATCTATGAAGTAAAATTTATATCCGGTTCGAGATCTCGCGGCCCGACAAGTTCAAAGAAAGAAAAAGATAGCCAGGACACCAAAGACTGTGTCACCCTGCAAGCTGGATCCTGTCCCAACAATCACTTTCAATGATTGTGACCTGGTGGGCATCCCTGATGTTCATCATGATGGCCTGGTCATTTCTATGCAGATTGGAACACCACGGAAGAAGGATCCTGGTAGATGGAGGCACTCGAAACCTGATCATGCTTGACGTACTGAAAGCCATGAAGATAAATGAGGATCAAATTATCAAAAAATCCAGCGTCCTAGTAGGATTCAGTGGTGAAACCAGGAGCACTCTAGGAGAGATCCACCTCCCGACCTATGTGGAAGGAGTCTCATCCTATGAAAAGTTTGGGGTCCTTGACTGCTTGTCATCCTACAACGCCATCCTGGGCAAACCCTGGATTCACAATGTCAAGGCCGTACCATCAACCTATCACCAGTGCATCAAGATACCAACAGACTGGGGCATAGCCACAATCAAAGGGGATCACAAGACACCCCCGGGAATGCTACACTGCACCTTGAAGCCTTCCAAGGCGGGTAAGTCCCCGGCATAGCAATTACGATATCCCGTCAGAGCACTTATGTAGCACCTCCCAGAATGGAAACAGTCGGGTAATTCTAGACCCCGAGTACCCCGACAGTATGTTTTAATAGGATCTGACGCACCAGATAGTGTCAGACCTGAACTGGTAAAATTCCTTAAAAATAAATCATCTTGGTTTGCTTGGTCACATTTTGATATGACTGGAATTAGCGCTGATATTATTACTCATAAGCTCAATGTTGACCCATCTTTTAAGCATGTGCTGTAGAAAAGGCGCAAATTTGCAGCTGAAAGAAACACCATAATAAATGAAGAAGTAGAAAAACTCTTGGATATGGGGATGATCAGGAAAGTAATGTACCCTGAGTGGCTGGCTAAAGTAGTTGTTGTGCGAGAAAAAGAATGGGAAGTGGAGAGTCTGTGTAGACTACACTGACCTGAACAAAGCTTGCCCTAAAGATCCATTCCCCCTGCCTCATATTGATGCCATGGTAGACGCCATAGAAGGTCATGAGATGCTAACATTCATGGATGCTTCCAGCGAATTCAATCAGATAAAAATGCACCCTGCCGAACAGAGAGTAAATCGCATTCATTACGAGGCATCGAGGCATATCTTTGTTACACCGCCATGCCTTTCGGCCTGAAGAATGCAGGGGCAACGTACTCAAATACTGGTCAACATGATGTTTAAAGACCAGATAGGTGACATCATGGAAGTATACATAGATGATATGGTGGTGAAATCCAAGAATGCAGAAGATCATGTGAAGCACCTAGAAATAGCATTTGAGATATTAGAAAAGTATAACATGAAGCTGAACCCTGCAAAGTGCCACTTTGGGGTCTCTGCAGGCAAATTTCTTGGATATATGGTCACAAAGAGAGGCATAGAAGCAAGCCCTTAACAGATAAAGGCTATCCTAGAACTACAACACCCAAGTCCGTCAAAGATATCCAAAAATTGACAGTAGCCGGTAGCCGCCCCGAACCGCTTTATATCAAGATCTTCTGAAAGATGCAAAACATTCTATAACCTCCTCAGAAAAAATAAACAATTCCAAAGGTGGACGGATGAGCATGAGGCGACTTTTCAGATCTAAAATCCTATTTATCATCTCCACCCTTACATCGGCTAGACCCGAAAAGGAGAACCTTTGTCAAGATATACCTATCTCACACGACACACAAGAATCGATGCGATCCTGGTGAAAGAACAGACGGGCAAAGAACATCCAATCTACTATGTAAGTAAAAGCCTGCTAGATGCCGAGTTAAGGTATGGACTACTTGAAAAATATGTTTTAGCTTTAATTATGTCATGTACCAAGCCGAGACCTTATTTTGAAAGTCACCCAATTATAGTCGACCAACTTACCCATAAAATCTGTCTGCGTAAGCCCGACCTTTCAGCAGGATGGCCAAATGGTCGGTCAGATTAGCACATATGACATCTCTTTTGAACCCGGGCGCCGATCAAATCACGAGCCCTAGCGGACTTTGTGGCTGATTTTAGCCCTAACCTAGAACCAGGACACGATAAAAGAGGTCAATCACTAGAGAATAAAACCCTGCACAGAATGGACCCTATTCATAGATGGGGCATCCAACGCCTGGGGGACAGGGTTAGGACTAGTACTTAAATCACCACAGGGAGATGTGATAGCTCAGCCGTAAGTCGTGAGTTCAAAGCTACCAACAATGAAGCAGAATATGAAGCCCTGATAGCAGGCTTAAAGGTATGTCTAGACCTCGGCGTTCAAAACCTAAAGGTAAAAACTGATTCACTCTTAATTACCAATCAAATAAAGGGAATTTATACGGCTAAGGATGCAAAAATGATTTCGTATTTAGAATATGCAAAAAACCTTACCGCTAAATTTGCTTTATTTGATATAGATCAAATATCAAGAGACCGAATACCTGTGTGATGCTCTGGCCAGCCTAGGTTCAAATTTTACCCCCACTGTTTTCGATAAAATACCAATTGTGCACTTATTAGAGCCAACCATCAGCAGACCTGAACAGATAAATCCTGTCAATAAAGACAATAACTCATGGACTAAACCCTATTACGACTGGTTTCTCCAAGGAATACTACCTCAGGGTAGGCATGAGGCAAGGGCCTTTAAAATTAGAGCTTCAACTTATGCTATCATCAATAACACCTTGTTCAAGAGATCGCAGGCTGGACCCTACCTGAGATGCTTGGAGCCTGACGAAGCCAAACTCGTACTTCAAGAAATACATGATGGACACTGTGGCAACCATAAAGGAGGAAAGAGCCTGGCAAGCAAAGTTCTCAGGACATGCTACTACTGGCCTACACTGAGGGCTGACTGCCTGGAATACTCTTCAAAATGCGAAGCCTGCCAAATTCATGCACCAATCATACATCAGCCATCTGAACTCCTTCATTCAATTTTCGCGCCCTGGCCATTTATAAAGTGGGGCATGGATATTGTGGGAAAATTTCCTGTAGCTCCAGGACAAAAAGTCTTCATGTTAGCCATGACTGATTACTTCTCCAAATGGATTGAGGCTGACTCTTACAGGCAAGTAACCGAAAAAGAAGTAATATCCTTCATCGGACAAACATTATTTGCGAGATATGGAGTCCCATCGTAAATAGTATGTGACAACGAAACTCGATTCGTGGGAAAAAGGACCCAAGCATTCTGCCAAGAATGGAATATCAACCTAGTAACATCGACCCCTGGATACCCAAAAGCTAACGGCCAGCAGAGTCAAGCAACAAGGTAGTCATAAGTTTCCTAAAAAGAAGTCGAAAAGAAGACGAGGCAGATGGGGTGAAGAACTTCCATTAGTACTATGGGCAGACAGACAACTCCAAAACTGCAATAGGCCAAACACCTTACTCCCTGGTGTATGGCCGTGAAGCCGTCATTTCGAAGTACGAGTACCGACATCCAGATGCACCTAAACAACGTTGAAACAAACAAAGACCGATGCAAGATAACTTAGTCCCGACAAAAGAACTAAAAGACGCCGCCAAAATCGGATGGCATCATATCAACAAGCAGTTGCCAGGACTTACAATAAAAACGTCGGGTCGGGTCTTCAAAGAAGGAGACCTTGTCCTACGCAAAGTATTTCCAAATAAAAAGAAAAATCAAGCAGTAAACCGGCTCCCACATGGGAAGGCCCTTACTTAATTGATTCAATTGTTGGACAAGGAGCATACAGGCTCCAAACACTAGAAGGGGAAATGATCCCAAGATCCTGTAATGTAACTCATTTAAAACTATTCCATATGTAAAGATCAGGCTACAATCAGGTATAAATTCAATCACTACTCAACCCAACATGCTATGTGATGAACTACATGTTTTACATGCCTTGTCTGTATTTTATACCTGTTCAACTAACCCATCTATTTACTTTTTGAATCCTGAACAATTATACATAATAAAAGATTATATGCATAAATATTCAGGATTGAGGGCTACTCTATTATACATTCCCGAAACAAAAAATTCTGCACTTAATCGTGCCTAACGAGTTGGTAACCACCACCGATACGATAAAAAGTCGGACCAATCGTGCATGAAATAATTGCCTGACCCGACTAGGTTTATCGCCACTTATTACAACCGACTGGACGCAGCAAGACAGGTGCAAGGGTGTTTTATCCCGACCATCGGTCTAAATGCCCTCCCGACAGCCGAATACCAAGCCCTCCAAATAGGCTAGGCGGGGACATAAGCCCTTCCGACAGGCGGATTTCCCACCCCTTCAACCATTATAGCAAAACACTATACTTGGTTGAAATACTCATGACAAATTGAAACGAAAATAATGTGCAGGTTATTTAAGCAGAATAATGTGCAGATCATGCAAACGAAATATTTGACAGGTCCAATAGAATGAAACTCACAAATCAAGCAAAGACAAAAGTGAAATCAGCCAAAAGAAGGCCATCATGCCTATATTAATAAACCTTTACCCCCGGGGCAAAGGCGCCAAAATATTCATAAAGGCCAGGGAGAGTCCCCCTGACCCAAAACAGAAAATAAAAATAATGTTTGTCCAGGGACATCCCCCCGGATGGGCCAAAATACCAACGAGAATTAAAAATATTACGTTTCTCCTTAGAAGCACATCAACAACCTCGCTCCCCACCCTTAGCCGCTCAACCTCAACGTCCCGTTCCCCGGGGAGTCGACCTCTGTTCATTCTCCAAATTATGCGGTCGGGATACTTAGAAGCGAAAAAAGCCATCTCACCATAGGTCCCATTTGGCCCTGGCCTCGACAGTCCGACATAGCAAAGCCCTTCTCTTTATATAGAAATAGAGGGAAGCATCATCCACTTGAACTCCAAGTCATCCCTCTCCCACAGGGTAAGCTCTTCATTCCTATCCAAGGCCTCCCGCAACAGCTTTGCCGCTTGAAGTCGCCTCGCTTTTAGCAAGATCCCTCTCACCGCACCCTTGTCAAGTCGGCAGTTTTAGCAGCCAAGTCGCCCCTTGCAAATTCCAACTCGGACTTGACCTATCATAACTGATCTCATCGGATCAATTAACCCACCTAAGAAGTAGCCCGATAGGCATTATGGAGACAGTCGCAGACCCTGGTCAAAAAACAAGAAAAGTATGAGTAACTTATACCAACAATAGAAAATTACCAAAACAAAACACACATAGAAATTATTCCACTTACCTCCCTCACAAAGAAGACCAGGGCACCGCCAAGAGGGTCGACCGAGTGATCTCAAGCAACCGCCTGAGTAGCAGCAGTCTCAACAGGTCAAGGGTAAGCATGACATCCGATTTAGAAGCTGCATAGTCCCTGATTTTCACCCTAGCAGCCTCCATATTATCCAACCTGGCTCTCACCTCCCGACCGGACGAAACATCAACATCTTCAATTTTCCTTTTCTCGGGTCGAACTTGTCTCGGCGGGCAGCAGTGCGATAGTGACCTTGGCGGCAGACGGACTTCGGTCAAAGTCGATGACAGTTCGATCCCCGCTTCCCCGAGGACCTTCCTCCTTAATCTTAGTCGGCCGGGTGAGAGGTCACCATACCAAACCTGGCAAGGCGAATAGACGACCTGGTAGGCAGCGCAACACGAAATGCTATATCAAAGAATATAAACCAAGCATCATCAGAAGCCCGGATAAAAAGAAAAGAAAGTTTAAAATGGACTCACCGCTGAAGTAGTGGCACTAGCATCCCCAAGCTTTGGCCGCCCTGGGAACACCGTCGCCTTCAAACAATGAGGAAGGTGACCAACCCCACAACAAAGAGGCCAGGACCTCTCCAAAGGAGGAATAGCAAGGAAAGCGAAACATTGGGAGTAGGATACTCGGTTTGATAACTATCATCAACTGCACACATAAGAGGTATGACTTATTATTTTCATTTCATTTTTTCACTAACAGAAAAACATGCGGGTTAAAGAAAGAAATCAAAAGACTCACCACCACACAGGCCTCATGATTTAAATACGCCCGGTCAGGGACCCACGAATTGGTCCCGACAAACATATAGCCAGGCCCACCCTTATCATGGCCACTTTGTCCAAGTTACTCGGAAGAGGAGTAGTAGACGCCCGACCTTAAAACTTATACGGCCAGGATTTTGTTTTAACAAGATAACAGTCTTCAAATCATCAAGAGAAAAAGAAATATTGTGTTTTTTACAGAGGTTCACAATAGAACATACAACCTTCCACACCATCGGCATTAATTGATAAGAAGGAACACCAATCTCCTTAATAACCTCAACCATAAGAGGAGAAAAAGGAAGCTTACAACCCGCCCAAGGCCCAAATCATGGATGCAAAACCAACCAGGACAAGCCCAGTCACCGATAGGGAATCCTCGGGATCCGGACTTGAAAGATCGGCAGGATAATCCCCTTATCCTTCAAAATTTTCTCGAACTCAGGCTTCAAACGGTTTGCAGGAGACTGATCTTCGTTTAAAGCCTTCGTAGGCTTGAATTGAAAAGCACCATGAGATATTGATATCATCTCCAATGGAGGATCACTCGGCTTATTTACTGTGGGAGAAGGAGCAAACAGAAGAATCGTGGCAAAGTTTCGAAGAAACTTCCTCGGGATTCTCGAGGAGGAGGAGTGGCGCAGAAACCGCCGCTGGTAGATTTTTTCTTTGCGGCCATTATTTGAAGAATTATGGAAGATTGATTAAAGATTTGGGAAGTTAGGAATTAAGAAAACTAAAGAAAAAGAAAGTTAAAGAAAGAAGATGAGAAGAAATTGTGTTGATGAGTTCAACTTAATGAAGCACCCAAGTATTTATAGCAAAGAAGATTAGGGTTTCAGCCGCAAAATCATTAAGGAAGTTGCAGAAATATCCACGCGTCGAATCGCTAAAAAGAGCCGTTACATAGAAACGATCGGGAAAAACTTAACCGTTGGGTAATCTTGCCAAAATTAAAGTTATCTCCTCATTTTTCGTCCCCGGCACTACAAATAAGGAGATAAGGGGCAATTGTTAGGCACTGGGAATTCACAGACCGCCCGATCAAGACCTCACCAACCTCGACTACCAGTATCGGGTGTCAGCTATCGGGGCACATGAAGATAGGCGCCAGGCCATGGAGAGGACAACGGTCAAAATATCAGGATGATATTTGATCATATCCGCGTATATTAATGGAAATAAATACGCGATTAAGTATAAAGATTATGCAAGAAATACGGTAATTAAGAGGAGATATTCAAAGAATTATTACCAAAGAATTATGGAGAATATTCAGCCTTCAATGCTTGATCATGCAGCCGTTCAAGATGGGAAAACTATATAATAGACACTTTGAAGATACTGGAGACACAGCATTCATACGCAAGAAGAAATATACACATTACTTAGGGAAATACAAGCATTGTTATTATTATATCATTATTCTCCCAAATCATATAGTGAAATCCTCTCCTAGCTTGGTGCCCGTGGTTTTTTCCCATTCAAGGGTTTTCCACGTACAAAATTGTTTGTCCTGTTATTGTTGTTATTTTATTTATAGCTCAATATCGTACCCTGACAACCTGACCAACAGACTTCCTAGAGCTAGTTAACCCTACACAATATCACCCTAACCTGATTTCGCCTTGCGCAAAATCCATACAAAACACAAAGTATCTGAACTTATCTACTTAAACATAAAAAAAATAGGGTTAATTTATGGGAATAATCCCAACTATTATCAATCTTCTCATAATAATCTGAACAACGTTTTAACTCATAATAAACCCAAGTTTGACTATTATCTTCTCAAAATACATTAGATGACCTTCTACCTGCTAATCAAGCTATTACCCATAATAAAAAACTTAATTGCTAAATCCAACACATGATTTTACTAAATCCAACACAATTTACTTATTTTTTCCACAATTACCCTTTATTTAAAAAAATGAAAAAAAGGAAAAAAAAATTCCCCCACAATTCGAAACCCACACACCTCCCTCCCCCTCCCAAAGCCCCCAACCACCCACCTCCGGCACCGATAGTCTGCCCCGCTCGCCGTCAATTCCATCCTCGGTTATTTTGGCTGAACTCTGAAGGTGGATCGAATGATAACTGCAGCAGGATGAAAGTTGGGATGGGTTTTATGGTGGTGGCTTTAAGAGTTGGAGGTGAGGAAAGAATGGTGATGGGTAGCACCCAAGATGAATATGAACCAGAGTTGTTGGTTCTATGGTGTCTTGACTGTCGGTTAGATTCTTGGGGTGGTTAGCCTTTCATGGTTGAAGGTAGGACTCATAACGCTCTCGACTTTCCGTTGTCGTCGACCTCTCGT
The DNA here is from genome assembly GCF_048544455.1 of Silene latifolia. NCBI lineage: Eukaryota > Viridiplantae > Streptophyta > Magnoliopsida > Caryophyllales > Caryophyllaceae > Silene > Silene latifolia. The sequence goes on along the minus strand of NC_133537.1, from coordinate 25,025,456 downwards.
CGGTATCCACCTGCTATTGTTGTCGACCTGCAGCTGCCGTCGCCGTCACTGATCGGCTGGTGGGCTTCTCTTATTTGGCCTTTTCTCTCTTGTAGGGTTTTCTTTTGGGTAAAAAAATGAGAGGGGCAAAGTTGGAAAAACTCAGAAAAAGTGTGCGGGATGTAGTAATATGTGTGTTGGAAATAGCAAGTCCCTAAAAAAAAGTATAAAAAAGAAAAAATATACAATAATAATTATTATACCAACCCCTAAGTCACTCACACCCTTGCCTACTACCAAGTACCAACTAATCCGACTCTAACCACCACGCCAACCACTATCTATCCATCCGTGACTGATGACCCCACACAAACCACCACAACACCAACAACGTCTGGACAAAACCACGAGTGTCGCCTTCCACCCATGCTTCATCACCAACATAAGCACCGCACTACACCACCACCACGGACACCACAAGTGTAACATCCCCATACACCAAGGTGCCTTACAAAGACCACCTTAGCACATGAAGGTGCTACCATTTCGGTTACCCGAGGCATAGTAATCAAAGTAGACCATCAAGAAACGTACTTTAAGTAATTTAAGTTAAATGTACGTACATCAAAACCAACAGAAAAGTAAAGTACACTGTCTCAAAACCAAAATCCAACTAAAGTAAAAAGTGTTATGACAGAACAATGGAAGACTACGACTCTGACACGTGGTGACTCCATCCCCAGCTAGATCCCGCGCGTATCCAAGATATACATGTTAAACAGCTGCTCACCATCCCCGAATGGATCACCACAGTTTTCAAAACATATAAACGGGGTCAGTTAATGCATAAACAAAATAAGCCAATACAATAGTCAATTACGCAATCACATTCCTCCAACTCCTTCTCCACACCAATCATCTGACTACACACTAAAGTGTGTAACCCTGCCAGAATACCCACCGCAACAGGTATTCCTCGCCGTCAGTGGGGACCGCAGCCATACCACCTAAGCCCCGCTCAACACCTTCGAGCGAATAACTCATGTTCATTAATGTGCACATCCCCCTTGTGACGGGAACCACAAGGGGCAAATCAAGGGCGTGAAGCCATTCCCGAAGATGACTCCACTCAACCGAGGGCACACCTCGCGAACCACAGACAGACAACAACCAAACCACAATACCAATGTAAACAATGCCAATTCCAATCAACGATACAACAAACATGCAAATCAACCAATCAAATCATCTTATAATATTTACACGTTCAACTGAGTAGGGAAACCCTACCCGAAGCGAAATCCCCAACAATCAACCAAATGCAGCGGATCAAAACCTTCCTCTACGAAATCACCTCCTATAATCAATTAATCACATAATTACAATCTATCATATCACATAATCAACCCCAACAACCCCCAAATTACCCAATTAGGGTTTTAAACAGTACTAACTATTTGACATAAAAACAGTACAAAGATCTTACCCACAATACGACGATCACAAAGGTATGATGAACTCTGAAATCCAACAACCCTAGCCCTTGATTTGATAGCAATGAGTGAAGAGAAGAACGTCGTTGTTTTTCTTTTTGTAAAAGTTTAGGGAAAAGAGTAAAAAGTAAAAGTAAACTGTCGAAATCACTTTATATGCTCTTCACGCGTTACTATCAAAACCCGACCGAAAAATCGTAAAACCCGACATACTCGATAGAGTAACTAACGTACTCGATCGAGTACCCGCTACTCGATCGAGTTGCCCTTACTCGATCGAGTACCCATCAAACAGAACTACTCTAGAATGCAAAACTGACTTACTCGACAGTGTAAGACCTACTCGATAGAGTACCCAACAACTCAAATATCTGAGATATTACAGCAAGTCCACCACCAACAATCACCGATTCTCCTCTTTCCAACCACTCAGAGTCACAACCACCCCCAACGACGAATTCGACGATGATGCGATTTCCGATTACTAACCCCTTAATTGTTTGGGTTTTTGTGACCCATAATATACCCAATTTCTGATATCTCAATCTGGGTTCAAACCAACACCACAAGAATTTCGCGTAAAATCAATGCGCTCTAAAATCACCAGAAAACAAGTCAATAATTCCTGTCAATCATCAAAAATGAAAAGTCCCCTTGATTTCCTTCTCCAAATAATGAATTCCAGTGATATATACCCTCCACAAAAACCAAATTACCAACCTGATACAACTCCATTAGAACTTTATCAGCTTCAAATTAAATGGCCTTGCCAGATTTTGTACGGAGAAAAGAGAAACAGGCGCGAGGATTGCAAGTGGTCATGGTGATGAACATTGGTAGAGTAGTGGTGGCGTAAATGTGTGATGAAGGATCTCGTTGTAGTTGGCTGGATTGAGGTAGTGGACTGGTGGTTCGTGAAGAGGGTGTTCTTGGAGGAGGAGGAAGAAGGAGGCTTTAAAAAAATGTGATTTACTTGATGGTTACCGGATTTTACAGGTTAAGAATGATCCATGTTTAATATGAGTAGAGGAGGGTAATATTATGGTTTATTATGAGTTAAACTGAAGTTTAGTTATTATGAGAAGATTGTCACTGGTATAGATTATTCCTGTCAAATAACCCAAAAAAATAAACTTTAAAAGAACTCAGAAAAATTACACATAATCTCGGATAAATGTATAATGACCTGGTTGTACAATGTTTATTATACAACTGGAGATATAGTACTATTTACCGGATAGGAGAGATTAAATTGGGTTAAATTGAAGTTTAGAGTAATATAAGAAGGGCACCATAACTTGAATTTTTCCTATTGAATTTTTCCTTCTTTTTTTTCATTTCATGTCCTTCTCCGTCCTTTTTTTGTTTGTTTTCAATGCATTTAATATTACATTATTTTAATGCAACACCATTTTGTACAATTAGGATTCTCTCCATTTCTTTCTCTCCATTTCATCTCACAATCTATTTAATAATATTTTTCTCTCTACACCTTATTAAACCTTTATTTCCTTACATAAATCTTGAACCGTTCGATATTAGCAGCATGCAATCCGATCCGTTGATAGAAAATGGTCTCTCCATTTCTTTTTAGGAAATGAAGATGATCTTGACTCCATTTTGTAGGAGCCTTATTTTCTTACTATATATTGGATACGAATTACTCCAATTCAAAATAATAAATTAAAATAATTAATTTCTCAATTTTAATGACACATTAAAACGTGAAAATGAATTAATCTAAAAATAATTTTTATTTGAGGCCATTTTATAGGGTAATTACCGTTTCCAATTGATACTAAAGATGTTTTTTTTTGGATTAAACCATCCGATTTAATCTGGATTAGAGGCGGGTAAGAATTCAGAGTAGGCAATGGGTCGTCGCGTGCCGGCCCGTCGTGCCCTCCCCCAAAATTGGCCCGTCCAGGCACGGATATTGGGCTCCTCGAGCCGTGTTGTGTCAAGCCCACTGATCCAAACCTGCATTGCGGCCCGCTCAAGGCACGGCCATTTTCGTGCTTGGGCCGTGCCTGGTCCATGGGCTTTTCGTGCCTTTTCTTTGTGCCGGCCCATGTACTTTAATATTTTTTTATTTAAAAAAAACATTATATAATTGATATATTTTTAGTACTTTTTGTTTAATATATGATGATTAATGGTTTAAATATATTTTTTATTAAATATTAATGTACTTTTTGTTTAATAAATGATGATTAATGATTTAAATATATATTTTATTAAATATTAATGTACTTTTTGTTTAATAAATAATGATCAACGGGCCATTCTTCGGGTCGGGCCGTGTCAAGCTCGTCGTGCCTGGTGCGTTCCGGGCTCAACCGTGTCTGGGCCGTGCCGTGCCTGGGCACGGATTTCTGAAGAAAATCGCGTCGGAGCCCGTCTCAGGCCCAGTCGTGTCGTGCCTGTGCTTCCTCGATTTTCTCATCGGGCCGGATCGTGTCGTGCCTGGCCGTGCCCCCACTGACCCGCGGCCCTTTATGCCAACTCTAGCCGTAAGATCACTAAAACGGTAAAAATTCTCTCATGAATTTTAACATGGTTAATATCGACGACTCCTGATTAAGTTAACACAACACTCCCTATGGAGTACATTTACCAATCAAGAAAGTCAATAATATGGGTGTGAAATGGGACTTGTATAGTTGTATACTTGTATGTAATCATTTGACGACTTGTTTGACAATATAGACGTACTAGACCTTACCAAAAGGTAAAGCAAAAGACATGAATAAGACTATGAAACAACGGCTAGTCTTGTTATAGACGGATATAAATAGTTAAAGACGGGTCAAATAGCTTGAAAGTGGTGACATTTTTTACCCCTATCACCCACTTGTTGTTTGTCCTGTTAAAAACATGGTATTGTATTTGGCTCCTCTTTAGTTATAGACGAATATGTACCGCTTATAATGAAATTTTATATGAAACAAATACACCTAGATTACCTCAACGCCAATATAGCAGAAAACAGCCAGTAGTAGAGTAGCCTTTCCTTTTTGACTTTCTCACCCTTGAACTACTTCATGATACTAGCTATTCCCACTCGACACATTTCCAATATATTCTCCTCACAATGTTGTTTGTTTCAAACAACAATAGGTCTTGGTATAGACGGGTGGGGTGAACAGACGGGTAAAGACCTCTAATAAAATGGGTAGGGGGGACAAAGTGGGGCACCCCCATGTGCTTCCCATTTTATGGCAAATGGGTATTTTATGAGGGGAAATGGTATCCGTCTATACGTATAGACGGATAGTGTCCGTCTATAATGAGAATTTGTGTTCCAACAAATACGAGCTCAAAAATAATGGAATATATTTCTAGATCAAAGTATAAGTTATTTAGACCTATTCTTTTAGATTGAAACGGATTTGATCTGAAATGAACTGAATTTATAGGATCTGAACTAAACTGCACTGAACTTATAGGATCTGAACTAAGGCCATGTTCTTTTGGATTGAAACGAATCTGATCTAAACTGAACTGAACTTATAGGATCTGAACTGAACTGAACTGAACTTATAGGATCTAAACTGAACTGAACTGAACTTATAGGATCTGAACTGATCTGAACTTATAGGATCTGAACTGAACTGAACTTATAGGATCTGAACTGTACTTATAGGATTTGAACTGAACTGAACTTATAAGATCTGAACTTTTCTGAACTGAACTTATAGGAGCCGAACTTAACTTAATATTATTTTATTTTATTTTATTTAACTTAACTATTATTATTATTATTATTATTATTATTATTATTATTATTATTATTATTTGCCAAGAGAGAACATTGATAAAAAAATAAAAAATTATAGTCTAAAACACAAGGTAAAATAATAAAAAAAATTCCCCTTTATATGCATTGGTTTGTTCATACATAATACTACGATTACATTACGATAACAAATAAATCACATATTATATCTTTTTTTCTAACCATTTATTTCCATATTATCATAATCCTCATCACTTTCATCTTCACTATCACTCTCAACAACGGATTCATTGCCTCCCCAAATATTTTTGACTATGTTGTTTCGTACCTAATACATGGTCTTATTCCGCTTTTTATCAAACATGCCTAAATCTATTGTGACGCTGAAATTATTAATGAGAGGAGTGTTTTTTTTTAAATAATAATGTATGTATCGAATAATTAATGTCAAATGTTTTTGTATTGGTCTTTAAAAATAATACTCCGTATATAGCTTTTCTGAACTAAATTTATAGGATCTGAATTTTTCTGAACTGAATTTATATGATCTGAACTGAAATGAATTTATAGGATCTGAACTGAACTGAACTTATAGGATCTGAAGTGAACTGAAATTAAGTGACTTTAAGTCCAAAAGAACAGGGTCTAAACTGAACTGAACTTATAGGATCTGAACTGAACTTATAGGAGCCAAATTTAAATTAACTTAATTAAATTTAACTTACCTACTTATATTATTATTCTTATTGTTGTTGTTGTTGTTATTATTATTATTATTACGGGTTTTCTATCCTATGCCCACTGGGCATAGGTTAAGAAAGCAAAAATAGAAAGATTTAAATATTTTCTTAGGGAAAAAAAAATTGTATATTACAATTTCCAATAAAGGTCTAATTAAATTCTTTTTTTTTTTTGGCTTTCTTAACCTGGACATAGGTTAGAAAACCCTTATTATTATTATTATTAGGATAGAGTTCCGGTGAGAACGGGGATTATCGTGAGAACGGTGAGAACCAATCCCCACCATTCAATTTTGATCTAAGGGACAAGATTTAACATCATCTTAAAGGTTAAGCTATGATCAACAATTTCAAACTTAAAAAATGTTGTTGATGGGGATTGAACCCACAACTTTTTGGTTGAAATACACTTACTTTTACCACTGTGACACATGCATCTTGTTGTTATTTTTGTATCTCTTTTAATATATATCTTTGTTAAGACCTGAGTTAAAACAATATGTACCTCTAATAACTATTAAATGTATTTCCAGTTTATATTTAATATACATTCAATATAAAATCAATGTACATGATGAGTTACTTAAGTGTACTTGATAAAAATTGAACAACATATTTTATGTACTTATGTTAATTATTCTTTGTATCTATACTTTATATTTAATGTATCTCCAATATATATAATGTGTCCCCGATGAGTAAGTGAAATAAAGTTAATAAACAATTGTAGTAAATATGATATGTAGCTATAATTATTAAAATGTACATTTATTATATATTTCATGCCCCTTCTATATTATTAAAATGTACTTGAATAATTATTGAAACATGCCTTGCAACTAATTAAGATATACATGGTATGTAACTTTAATATTTATTATATGTACCTATAATATATATTTAATGTCTCTTATATAAATAAAATATGATAATAAAAAATCAAGTCATAATTGATAACTAATTAAAATAAACATGATATTATATGGACCTATATTATAAATTTATGTACCTCTCATATACATAAAATAATGTAAATGATTTATTCATCCGTGCAAGATAATTAATTAAAATAAACATGATATGAATCTATAATCGTCAATAAATGTACCTATTGTAGATATATTTAATGTACCTCCTAAACAAATTAAAGTACTTGATGATTTGTTGAAACGTGATTGATAAATAATTTAAATAAACGTAAATACTTATATATGTACCCATAGTTATTATAAGATGTACCTATATCATATGGTCAATGTACGCCCTATATATATATATATATATATATATATATATATATATATATATATATATATATATATATATATATATATATATATATATATATATATCTAAGATGCACATAACGAACTAATGATATGTATTTGAAAAGTAATTGAAATATACATGACATGTCATACAGAAAAAATATTATGTACCTTCAATGGTAATAAAATGTACCTTTGACATAAATATATTGTACGTATATACATTTTTCGTTAATTTATAATAATTATATAAATTATAAGTTCAAATAATAATTATCAAAGTACATAAAATATTTTGATCAATTTTGATCATGTACATTTAACTAACTGGGCATTACATTGATTTTATACTATTAAATGTACTTGTAGCTTATATTAAATGTACCTTTAGTATAAAATCAATGTACATGCTGAGTTAGTTAATGGTACTTGACAAAAATTGAACAACATATTTTATGTACTTGTGATAATTATTCTTTGTATCTATACTTAATATTTAATGTATCTCCAATATAAATAATGTGTCCCCAATAAATAAGCGAAATAAAGTTAATAAATAATTGTAGTAAACATGATATGTACCTATAATTATTACAAAATGTACCTTTATTATAGATGTACCTATATCATATGGTTAATGTACCCCTTACATATATATATGATGAACCTAACGAATTAATGATATGAATTTAATAAATAATTGAAATATACATGACATGTCATATAGGAATATATTATGTACCACCAATGAAAATAAAATGTACCTTCGGCATAAATATATTGTACGTACATTTTTCATTAAAATAATATGACCTATAACAAATGTAAATTTTATAATAATTATGTAAATAATAAGTACAAATTATCATAAGTACATACGATATTTTGTTCAATCTTTATCAAATATATTTAACTAACTAAGCATTACATTGATTTTATACTGAATATACATTGTATATAAGTTCGAAATACATTTAATAATTATTATAGGTACATATTGTTTTAACTCAGGTCTTAACATAGATACTTATATCAAAAGAGATACAAAAATAGCAACAAGATGCTTGTGGCACAGTGGTAATAGCAAACGCATCTCACCGTTCTCACCTAAAGGGTTGTTCTCATATGATCCTAAATCTTATTATTATTATTATTATTATTTTTTTTTTTTTTTTTTATATGAAGATGCGCGCAGCTTCCATTAAAAGAAAAACAAAAGTTTACATGAAATTGGTGGGGAGCCGAGAAACAAGCTGGGCTCCCACACCCTTAGCAACAGCAAAGCTAAGTCTAGTAAAAATGTAAGCGGCCACCCGAGCCCCCGCATCCCGAGATACCGAGAATTTCGGATCCGCTGAGCAAGGCAACAAAGACATCCGAACCCAACTTCCCAAGTGATGAGAAAGAGAATGGAAGGAAACCATAACCCTTGCCGCGCGCACAAATCCCATACTTAGCACACTTACGCTGAGCAGCATCAACAACAACCCGGCCAGGCACAAAGTTCGTCATCCCGTCTCGGTCAAAGGAGAAGACCCAACAAGTCAACGCACACATCACGCCCCCGTCCCAAGAATAAAGCGGCAAATCCGCAGGGGAAAGAGAACCCCCATGCCCGTCAACCAAACCAACATCAACCTCCTTCCCCGCGAAATACCAAATCTATAGCGGATGTCGAAAAGAGTGTCACGGACGAGGTTATCTTAGATGTTTAACGCCCACGGTACCGACAAGAAACAGCGTGGTCCCAAAAACATCATCAAAAAATCCCGAGAGCAAGGCTGGACAGGGGCCTAGAGACCGTGAATAACGGAACACCCAAACGATACCCAAGCACACTACGGTACGTCCTCCCGTTCATAGTCTGACCCAACCCCGAGATAGGAACCGCACGCAACCAATCGGAGGAGTGGGAACCTGCCGAGACGCCTCGCCACAAAGCAAGCGGCGAGGTGTCAAAGAGAAAACAGACCGAGGCGGCGGAACCGTCGCGAAATAAATGTCTGCCAATTTCTTCATAAGTTTGGGGGCAGAAATTTCACTAGGGGTACCTAAGATATCAGAGCCTATAGTCGCAGTAAAACTTCGCGCGGCATCATCAAAAGCAGGGCCAGCAGCTACAATACCAGAGGGTCCGAGGAGCTTAGCCTGCAAATCAGCAGACTGCAAACGGGACGCAAGAAAAGCATAATGCAAAACATCCCCCGCCGCATAGACACCAAGACCACCAAGATGAAAAGGGAAAGTAGCAAGGCGCCACTGCCAATCCCCAAAACCCGGGCCAGACGCGGTGACGATACGTTCCAAGCTGGAACGAAGAGCAGCATCAAAAGGGAGATGGACGGACCCAAAAACACTAGGGGAGCAAGTACGAAGGGAGAAATAGAGCTTAGAAATACCAGTACAAGCTCGAAGTAGAAGCAAATCACATTGCGGGTCCTCAATCCTCGCAACCAAGTCCATTAGCTCAATGGTCTTAGTTACTCTCCTCGCCACAATCTCACTGCCAAAATCAGGGCAACTACTGACAGGTCCACCCAAAACTGTAACACCACGCAAGGGCCAAGCAATAGAGGGGGGGAAAACCCCAGGGAGCCGACTCTGAGGATCCTCAACAGGCCAAAAGACCTCCGTCTTGGAGACATTAAGGTGTAGACCAAAACGGGGGCCATCCGCCATAATCAAATCCAAGACTTTCCCCACCTCCAAAGTATCCCCCACAATGGTGCCATCATCCAAGTACCAAGCCTGCATAGTGAGGTCAAAAGTGTCCCGAATTTTGCATACTAAGGGATGCAAAACCAAAGCGAAAAGCAACGGACCCAAAGGATCACCCTGCTGGACTCCCTGACAAGACCACAAGCAATGCTCCCCATAGAAAAGACGGGCAAGGCTAGAATAACAAAACTCCACTCAACGGGAGAGAACCGGGCAACGTCGGCGGACTTCCTGAAGCATGGCCGTACGATCAACAAGATTGAAAGCATTCTGGAAATCAACCAGTAACATGGAAAGTCCCACCTCAGCACCCCGAGCCTCAATAAGCCGGTTCAAGGCATGCAAGATAGCCTCTCCTCCACCGGACACACCCACCTCAAACTGTAAACCAGCAAAATAAGACGACAAAGAAGGACCCACCATAAAAGCACCAACCCTAGAGACAAGCCGTCTCCAGACTGTGCCAACAGCAATAGGACGAACTCCACCACCTGGTTTCACAAGCGGCGTGAGAGGGGCGCTGGCAATGTACTCTCCCAAAGCAAGAGGGCACCGACCCTCAAGAAAAAGATTAACCACCCTAGTAATAGAAGTGATCAACTCATCAGAAATAGACACAACAGCGCCACTCAAACAATCCATAAGGTGCTGGGCACGAAAACCATCCCTCCCACAAGAAGTACCACGAGGGAAACTCCGAATCATATCCAAAACCACCGACGAGAGGGCAACCGAGGATGATGATCCCCAGACAAAGGAGGCAATGAAGGAGGTGAGGCGACAGGATGCTTCTCACGCAGGGCCACAAGAGTGGCATCGGAGTAAGGGGCGACACCAGAGGAAGAAAGCACCCGAACAGCAGCAGTATAGTGACCATCTGAAATCTTCCGCCGACATTGACGGAGGTTATGCTCACCCAAATCCAGATCCTCCTCCACATTAAACAAAGAAGGACCCTCATCAAAACACTCCTGCAACAGCTACAAACCCCCCCCCCCCCCAGGTACCCCCCAAGCAAGGATAGCCCTAGAAATACTCTCCTCCTGACGCTGGCGCCGAATAGCCGTCCTACACTCAACATTACTCCGAGGAGCGAAAGTCTTAAGCAGACACAGCGGTAAAACAAGCAACCGAATCCAGCGGGAGAAATCACTAGGGGAATCAGCCACAACATCCAGAGCTCCTTTCAAAGCCCGAGCAAACCCAAGACGGCACTTAGTAGGAATAGATTTGACGGTGCGGAGGCCCAGAGACAATAAACGATCAAGGGAAGATATAGACCACTGAACAAGCTCAACACCATCATCAGAAGAAACCGAAGTAGAGGGAGCTAAAGGTCTCGGAATACCATAAATATGAAAACTGTAGAGGCCATCAACACGCTCCGGAGACAGCACAATATCACCCCGACTATGTCAACATCTAGCACGAGTGGTACGGGTCATAAAACACACCCCACACAACCAGAGCCCCATCCGTCTCAAAACACTCTCGGCATTGGAATAAACAGTCAAACTATCAGTAAGAGTCTGACGCGTAAGTTCCAACGCACCATTCTGGCAATGTCGGACCTGAAAATGTTTCTGCCAAGCTGCCTTAGTAAGGCCCCTACCATGACCATTCGGACACTCATGAATACCCGAAAAAGGACAATGAAACCTTACCAAGTCGGGCATTTAGGAGCAAACAAGGCAACCACCACTACCCGGCAGCAGCCACCACACCCAAAAAGGCAGCCCCAACCACAACTAGCAAAGCGGCAGAAAATGGCCGGAAAAATAAAAGGAAAGAAGAAAAAAAAAAAAGTGGAAAAACCTACCAACAACCAGTCAACGCAGCCAACCGAGGCAGATTTCTGACGTCTAGCCGGCAAGGACAGGCGACCCAGGCCGCGACTGACGTCAAGGAACTGCCACCCAAAAAGACAGCCGGCAAAGGTGGTAATAACCAACCAAAAACGTTGCCCTAATATACAAAACAGCAACCCCGCAAAACTCCGACAAGCAGCACCAGCAGCGTGATAGCACCGGAGTCGTGACGGCCACATAAGGCGGCGTGGGAAGCCGGCCAGCCCAGACACGGTGACCAAACACCCCTGACGCACTCCCTCTCCCGTTTTTAAACAATAAAAAAAAGAAAAGCAACCGACTAACAACAGGCCGCCGACGACGAGGGGTCAGGTTTGTCGGCGTGGGGAGAAGCCCAATTGCCGGCGATGACCACAGACGATCGAGAAGGCAGGCAGGCACCCAAAAACGCTCCAAAACAAGAAACCCTAACTGCAAAAGAAAACACCACTACCCACGAATTTTCCCGACGGCAACGTGAGGCTGCCGGCAGGAGGATGTGGATGACGGCGGCGACGTGAGGTGGCTGACGGTGGGCGTGATGACGGTTGATGGGCAGGCGACGTGAAGGAACGACAATCGCCTCTCTCTCCTCACCTCTCCAACGTTATTATTATTATTATTATTATTATTATTATTATTATTATTATTATTATTATTATTATTATTATTATAAAAAAAAACCCAATTTTTTTTATTGAGATCAAATAATTTTTTTACAAGAACGCAATTTTTTTATTGAGATCAAATAAATTTTTTACAAGAAATTATTGGGCAGCTAAGAGAGAACATTGATAAGAAAATATAGTTTAAAGCACAAGGTAAGATAATAATATTTTTCTATTTTATATACATTGGTTTGTTCATACATTATACTAGCTACGGTTACACTGCGATAAAAAATAATGAGAGGAGTGATAATTTTGTTTTAAAAAAAATAATGTATATATGTATCGAATAATTAATATCGTCAAATATTTTTGCACCAGTTTTTAAAAATAATACTCCGTATATAACATTTATGAACTGAATTTATAGGATCTGAACTTATATGATCTGAACTGAACTTCTGTTCTTTTGGACTGAAATTATCTGAACTGAATTGAGCTGAACTTAATGGAGCTTAACTAAACTGAACTGAACTTAATGGAACTGAACTGAACTGAAATAATAATAAAAAGATTATACTAATAATAAAAATAAAAATAAAAATAATAATAAATATTATAATAACAATAATAATAATAATAATAATAAATATTATAATAATATTATTCATTAATAATAATAATAATATATTAATATAATATAATAATAATAATCTAATATGATATATAAAATATAAAATAGTAATATAATAAGAAATATAGTAATAATAATAGAAATATATTAGTAATATAAATGATAAAATTATTAATAATAATAAATAAAAAATTAATAATATAAATAATAACAATAACATGTCTAATATAATAACTTAATAATAATAATAATAATAATAATAATAATAATAATAATAATAATAATAATAATAATAATAATAATAATAATAATAATAATAATAATAAGGCCGATTTGCAAACTACTACCTATTATAGTCACAATTTTTCAAAATACTACATATTATATATTTTTTTTATCAAATTACTACCTACAAAGTCACAACTTTTCCAAAGTTGCTACTTAATCACTGTATTTAGAATTTTTTTTTTTTTGCGAAACACTGTATTTAGAATTTAATTGACTTTTATTAAGTGAATTTCATTAAGCCCCTTTTAAAATTTAATCCTAAATAATATACTCATATTACCTTTATCCTAATCTAAATCCATTTTAATCTTCTTTATTCATCAACATCCACCACAACATCAACCACCATTAATAATCACCACCTTCAACACTCACCACTATTTATCTCACTTTAGGTGACCACTATTACACTATGGCCAACATCAACTTCCATGATTATCACCACACCCGCCGGAAACCCTTCATCACCATAACCTCACCGTGACTATCATTGTCGTCGGCCTCCTACTATCATTATCGAATCGTACTCCTTAGATCTAGGGTTTTCGATTGGTGGAGGCTTGAGGTGGTTGTGGTAGTGGGTTAAAGGTGGGACTTTTGGCGGCATTATGGGTGGCGGATGCAGATTAGGGCGTGAATGATCAGGTGGTGGTGGTGGTGGGTTTGACAAACATCAAAAATAGAGGGACTATGTTGCTTTTGTGGTTGTGGTGGAGGATGATTCTTGTGGTGTTTATAAAAGGTGAGGAAGATGGTGTAAAAGAGGGGAATTTTGGGTAAATTGCATTATAATTTTATAATTTGAGTTTTTGATTAGTTTACCTTAATTAAGCCCTAATTTAGGTATAAGGAAGCAATTTAGGAAGATTAATAACTTTGTAGGTAGTACATTGAACAAAAAAGTATAATATGTAGTATGTTGAAAAATCTTGACTATAATAGGTTGTATTTTTCAATAATAATAATAATAATAATAATGTTATGAATAATGTTATTAATAATATTAATAATAATGAATATATTAATAAAATAATAAATATAATATAATATAATAATAATAATAATAATAAATAAATATATTAAATATTAATATAATAATATCAACAATAAAAAATAATTATTAATAAATATAAAAATAATATAATAATAATAATAAATAAAATCGTAAATAAATTAATATAATAATGATATCAATAAGAATATAAAATAAGAATAATAATATTAATATTAATGTTAAAATAAATTGAACTGAACTGAATTTAATGGAGCTGAGCTGAACTGAACTGAACTGAACTGAACTTATTAGAACTGAAATTAAGTCCAAAAGAACAGGGCCTTATAGGATTTGAACTGAACTTATAGGATCTAAACTGAACTGAACTTATAGGATCTGAACTGAACTTATAGAATCTGAACTGAACTTAAATTAAGTGACTTTAAGTTCAAAAAAACAGGGCCTTAGTCGTAGAAAATTTTGAAAACTTGTGTTTTAGAAGCAAAAAACTTGGCATTATACCTCTAAACTCTAAAGTCCCGTAGTTTAGATGTATGAAACTAAATAAAAGAAAGAGTTTTTTTGTCAAAAACTACCTAAAATTTACCTCATTTTCATAAATACTACCTAAAGTTTTTAATTTTGCGAGAAACTACCTAAATTTTCTTGACTTTTGTCGGACACTACCAAATTGAAAAATCCAATCAAATTAGACAAAATTCTAACTCGAAAACATTATTTTTTGCATTGAACATACATTATTTACTATACTTAACCACCGCCAACTGTTTTGATTAGCTACTAACACATTTATTTCAATTTGTTTTACTACAATTTTGACTAGTTTGGCCGAGATTATGGCTAATTTGGACAAAATTATGATTAATTCGATTGACATTTTGACTTATTTGTCGGAATTTTAGTTAATTCGGAAAAACAATTGTCTAATTTGCTCATTAATTTCAATTTGGTAGTTTTCGACAAAAGTAAAAAAATATTAGGTAGTTTCTCGCAAAATTAAAAATTTTAGGTAGTATTTATGAAAATGAGGTAAATATTAGGTAGTTTTTGACAAAAAACTCTAAAAGAAATGAACTAAACTGAAGTTGTAAAAAGTGAACTATAGCTAAGTTTAAAAAGAAAAATGACGCTTAATCAAGTATTCCCAATAAACGAAGAAATGTTGCAGTAGTTTAGTGCACATTACAAACACGAATCAAAAGTTAAACCGTAATTAAAAAGAGTTGGGATGACAAAAAAGATCATAAACAAATATTGGCTTCTCCTATGCTAAGTTCTCCTACCAAATCCACCATCTTCGATTTCTGTACTATACTAGGAGATGTTTCCAATACAAATGTGTACAAGGAATGAAGTAATCAAGCACTCCTAATCCCACTAAAAACCTCCTTCGAGATGTAAGCAGGATAAGTACTAAGATCACTCTTCGATCTGTAGCTCTATCTTCATTTGAAAAAAACTTATCTGACTTGAACAATACGATCTAACACATGAGCGGAAACTCAAATTTGATCCTTAGCTGATCCAAATGACCTGACCGAATAAACCCTACATGTAATCGGCCTGGATGACCTACATACAAACTTTTGGCTAATCGTGATTTTCTAATTATATTAACTAATAATTGATTGATAATTTAATTAAGATGACTCAAGGATAAGGGAGGAAGTTTCAGCCACAGAAAGTGAATGGTTATGATCTGCTTCGTATGTGACAATCAGCATGCTCGCATCATCTGAAGCCCTCTCTACATGTTTCCTGGCCGGGCATCCCCTCACTGTACTGCACTTGTAGTATCCTCTGCCATCCCAAAATTATTTAACTTTAATTAGTTAAAAAAACATAAAATCAATGGTAATTATCTTAGGATACTAATCACTTCTGGTTTAAGAGTAGTTGTTAACAATCATTTGTTTTTCGTTAATTAATATACCCAGGTAAAAGAAAAACACACACAATGGGATAGTTTTGAAACCCACTATTTTAAACTACCTCATACACAATATGCATGAAACAACATAAAGAGATAATGATCTTACTCAAATTCATCGTTCACGTATATTACAAACACAGATTTTCATTTCTAACACGTCACAAGTCAACTGGTGTAAATAATTTTTTTTTTAAATTAGCGCACTATGTCACGGGTGTGAATCAAACCTCCAACTTCTTACCACTTGAGTTAGCTCTTATTCTCAACTGGTGTAAATAATGATAAAAAGGAAAGGTAACTGTGAGATATAATCATGTCAGTATATCACCAATTCTTTTCGTCACAAGTACGAATAAATGATTTATAAAACCAGTGACGGTTGTCGCTCTTAATTTTTATTTTTAAGAAAAACCCATAAGTTGGACTTACAATGCACATGACTCCCTTCCTTGCACATGGGTTTGACAAGAATATGAATACGATATTGATTCAATTTTAAAATGATAAAATCGATCTTTATTGGACTTTTACTAGTTCACACATCATCCAATTATGACTTGTGAACAACAGACGACTCATAAGTACTACAGTAGTATATAACACGGGTATTTTAGAAGACTTGTAAGTTGTCTTTATGGTTAGTATACATTGAACAACAGCTTAACTACTTAAGTAGTAGCTTCAAAATTGACTGATTGATTATATTCAAAACAAACACGCGCGTCCATTTGCATCCAATGTACATGCATTCATTCATTCATTCATTTGGCTATTGTTGAACAAGTCAAATTAGCGTTAATTATGGTTTTTGGTAATAAATCCAACACAAATTATGATATACGGAGGATGTCAAATAAGTCAAACCATTCATGCTCATGCGCCTCAAGGGTTTCTTATGAACATTGGCACCATCGTTCGAGTTTTCAACTTTTTTTGGCGTAAAAGAAACAAAAGCGATTTTAATGCTGACGTGGTTTTAACCTAGGACATAAATACAACCTCTTATAATTTTATTAATTAAACGAGTTGACATATGTTCTCAACTTAAGAAGGAGGCCAGGGTAATATTTTCATATTTTAATTGAACACAAATCTCTTTACTTAGTTTGTTTCTCCTCAAGATTTAAGTTACAGTTGTTTACAAATTCGTCTAATTAATGAGCTCAAATGATGGGGTTGGTAAGAAACCCATCATTTTCAGCCAAATAAAAGAACAGTTGTAGTTGTTCAGATTTAAGTTGAGGGAATGCATAACTTGTGCAGCCAAAATTGACTCTGTTTGCCTTAAGCAATACAGTACATTGTTAAAGCGTTACTCCTCAATGATTCCTTGGACCGTTGAGCTTCATTGTTCCAAATTGACTTTATCTTTATCTTTTTTAAATTATCAAAACAAGACTTGTACTCTTTTTGTTGGACTACCCTTGGAAAACTTCATTCGAATATACTTCGTGTTTTTAGATCATCAATTAATTATTAACATGTAACAAATTTGATCAGCGTATCTCACAAGAGATGCATGGAACAAAGAATGTCCCTTGCCACCATGTGAAAGATAAAGTACTCTAATGGTCGTGTTTTTTGGGCTAAAAGCATCGGAATTATGTTTTTTTTTATCTATTAAATTTAAACTAAACTTAACCGGACAAAACTAAAGTGAACGAAATATTAGTGTTGACATATATAAGTTTAGAAAAACTCTTGTGTACTCCGGGAGTACAGTACTTCTTACACCTAGGTTATTATTATATTCAATTTAGTGGATTAGTTTTAAATGTAAGGAGTACGGTACTCCCGGAGGACGTAAGAATTTTTCATAAGTTTAATGCAAAAGAACTCCAAAATTGTGAAATTCCGAGAGACTCATTGTAGTCTACATATGGTAAATTAAGGAAATATGTTCATTACGAATGTAATCATGTAAGCAATCATCAAAAACGTTCCGATAAGGTGAAACCTTGACATATGTAAAGAAGTGTGACATTGAAAACCTGTATTTATGTTGAAATTAATTTGATAGGCAAGGCTACTTTGGATTCCTATCTAAATTATATGTAGTGTAACACTGTGACATTGGATCCTTGTTTTAGTTACAAGTTCCATCACATCTTAACTTTTTATCAATCTACTTATCAAAAATTACCAAAGATGTCATAGTGTTTAAGAATGTACTTATCAAAAAATTACCAAAAGATGTCTTAGTGCTTAAGAGTTAAGACAGTTATTGAGGATTACAAATCCCACTTTCGAATCCCCCGCCCTTTTATCGTAATGCGACTGAATACGCACTTCGTTAGACAATAAAAATGTCCTTATCTAAATTTTGTATACTATTAATGGCTTTAGTGCTACTTACTTACTTAGTAACATTTCACAATTTATTCAATTTGTTGTCTTTTTTTCACATTGACCATTAAAAGAGAATCATGAAACAACTAAAAGTTGCATACTAATTACTACATGATTTGCATGTAATTAAGGTACAGTATTAAATAAGGAATTAAATTAAATAAATTAGTAATGTACCTCGGATGCGGAGAACCTTTAATCGGCTTCTGACCATACTTTCTCCACGAGTAATCGTCCGGTGGTATATCCGCCATTTTTGAACTTATCGCCGGTATCCTCACTGTCCTCTTTAACTTCATTTTCCTACATTCCACATTTTAATCACATCACTATTACGTAACATAAAATTACCGTTTTACATATTAATGGAATAATGGTCGATATTTAGCGTCAACTATTAACACGCCTAGCCACAGTGGCGGAGCCGAGAATGTAAGTCAGCGGGGACGAAAATTTTCAGCGGGGGCAAAACGGTAATAATATAAGGGGCGTAAAAAAAATTCGAAAATTTTAACTAAAACTTTCGAAATTTTCAAACGCCAGCGGGGGCGACCGCCCCTACTAGCCCCTCCCTAGCCATACACCAATACAAAACCCGAGTAAATACTAAATAAAGCCAATCAAGTCACTATTAACGTACAAAAGATACGTGTACTGTTTAGTATATAACGGTCTTACGGAATAATTACCGACACAGCTTTACCATTACAGCAAAGTATAAGTACCTCTTTTTAGAACAGTGGCAACGACCAGAAGAAGCACACTTGCCATTCTCGGAGTAACACTTCCTACCCTTAAACGACGTCGTATGAGACAAAGGCGGCCTACCAACGGACGACACTACACCCGAATAATTCCTCATTTGAAACGACGTCGTCGTAGTCGTACCATTCCCACCACTAACATTCATACCACTCATCTCCCCGGTCAACGTTGACTTTCCCGAGTTATTATTGTTATTAATATTATTATCTACCGAAACAAACGGAGACGACGAATACGAGAAATTAATCGTCGCCGTCGGATACTGTTCCTTCAAATAATACCCGTTGACTGGGGGACCCACTTGTTGAATAGGTTCCGGACACAAAACGACGCCGCTTTGTCGAACCCGGTCCAACATCGGTCCACGTCGGAACCTGGCGTGTCCTGACCGTCCCCGGCCTAGCAAGGATATAACGTTCTTAAACCGGGAAACAGCGTCGTCCGCTACTGCCCGGCAGTTGAGATCGATATTCATTGTTGCTCGTGTCGGGTTCGTGTCTATTTTAGGAAGAAGTTGTAGGAAATTATGGACGCTTTTTAGACCGGCAGATGCTTCATGAACAATTGCTTCCTCCATCGAATTATTATTATTATTATTATTATTATTATTATTATTATTACTATAGGAGGAAAAAGAAGAGGTGTTAGTGTTGTTGTTGTTGTTGTTGTTTGGGTAACCAACAATAAGATCAATGGCCATATTATGAAAGTAAGTACTACCTCCGCTCCAATAGATAGGTATCTATTTGACTTTCTTGTGAGAGGATTTTGAAATAAAGGATAATTATTGATCGAAACGGAGAGAGTATATTATAGTGGTAATTAAATGAAATTCCATTAAAGTTAAGAGATGATAATGAAAATAGTAGTAGTAGTAGTAGTACAACTAAAAAGAAGAGAAATGAAGGGAGAAAAAGAGAGGAAGTAAGGTCTTTGTTGAAGCCTGAAGGTGTGTAGAAAAGAAGAGAAAGGAAATGGGGTAGAGAAATAATTTGGGGCCTGTGTGGGGAGGGAATTGTTTGTTGTCTTTTTATTTGGGTTTGAAATTGGTCAAATTAGATGATATTGATAATGTTTCAAAATTAAAGAAAAAGAGAATAAGGTCTACTGTTGGATGACTGACTTTTGTTTGCTTGGTGTTTCTTTACTTTATTTGTGACCAAAACTTATTTGTCTACGTCAAACTTAGGTACGAATTCCTTTTTTTTTTTTTTTTTTTTTTTAGCTCTGGTGTGTGGGTTACTGGGGTTGTCTTCAAAATGAATGGGTAAACAGGTTGGATTGGCAGGGTAGGTTTGAGGCAATTGACATGTTTATGTAAATGGGTCGGTTCGGATTCAAGTGTTGATGACGAGTTTAATAATGATGCGAACACAAACCCAACACGACCTCATCGATCTGTTTGTCATGTCTACAGTCTACATGTAGCTTGTAGGGCTGAGTTATTGGGGGGGTTGAGTTGTTTATGTGTCGTTTGAATAGATTTTTTGTGATTAAACTCTATCTGTAAAAGAAGCGGATATAGATAATGCATGGTCTAAAATTTACAAAGATGCGATCTATTATACTCCCTCTTATTCACTATAATGTTCCCTCTTTCCCGAAACGGATTATTCAAGTAATGTTTCCCTTTCCTTTTTTTTGGTAATTTGTACTCTTATTTTATTCATCACTCTCTCCTATCACAGAATCTTACACAACTCTTTTACTACTCTTATTTTATTACTTTCCTTAATGTTTTTGCCCCACAATTCTTTATTTAACTCCTAATTATTCATCTCTCTCTCATATCACCAAACCTCACCCAACCCTTTCCTAATTTTTTTTATAGTTTTCCTAAAGTATTGTGCCCATATGATATGGGTACATTATACTTCGTAGTGAATGGGAGGGAGTATATCATAAGCGTGTTAGTATGCTCGTCTGTAGCCCAAGTATTCACGCTGGCTTTAGTCTGTGACCGCTCCAAAACCTACATTTGATCATCGTTAAAATGTTACTCTTGTAAGCGTCGAGTTATTGTGTAAGGATTGATATTATTAACAAAGATCTCAAATTCGCTATTTTAAAATTTCAACGAGTTTTGCTTGTGACAGTTATAATTAAGCTTGAGATGTCCCACACTCCACTTTTCTTTTTAACATTATTTAAATTGGATGTGAGTTGTAACAAGTTTGTGACAATCACAAGTAAGAATTTATGTAAAATTTCATGTTAAAAATGATGAGGAGACCTTCATTCTTAATATTACCGTGCTCGAATATGTTCTATAAAAGTTATGACATTGTCTTTATATTGTCGAGAATATACTTTTAATTCAAATATTTGATTTGATTTACCCTCTTTGAAAATAAATATAGGAAAATTTCGAAGTTTTCTTGTTGGTTTCTTGAGATTTGAGCTAATTCCACTTTAGTGTCCATGAGTTTAGATAATTCTCGTTTGGTGACTAGAGGTTTGTATTATTTCCAATTTAGTGACCTTAATTTTGAATAAAATTTCATTTTAATGATCTAAAACATATAATAGTTAACTTTTATCTTAATTAATTACATTTTTAACATTATAAAATGCAAAATGAGATATTAAATTACATATTAAATAGAATAATCACAAAATATTGAAAAAAAAAAGATGCTTACCTCATAATATCAAAAAAAAATAGCATAAAATATTAAGCATAAAATACTAAGGATGCTATGGATAGACCATTAAAGTGAAAAGCAGTCTAAAATTCATGGTACCAAAGTGTAATTACACAAACCTCGGGGCACTAAAGGAATTAGTTCAAAACCCAAGGCACCCAAGCGAAAATAATCCTAAATCTAATGATTTTTATATTGTTATTTTCGTGCTTTTAAGTTTTATCATGACCTTCATTTTATATTGTTATTTTCGGGCTTTTAAG
This sequence comes from Silene latifolia, assembly GCF_048544455.1. Lineage (NCBI taxonomy): Eukaryota > Viridiplantae > Streptophyta > Magnoliopsida > Caryophyllales > Caryophyllaceae > Silene > Silene latifolia. The sequence goes on along the minus strand of NC_133537.1, from coordinate 25,003,172 downwards.
TTTTATCATGACCTTCATTTATATCACTAGGGGTGTAAACGAGTTGAGTTGAGCTCGAACTCGGGTGGGCTCGGGCTCGGCTCGAAGCTCGTCGAGCATAAAAAATTTAAGCTCGAGTTCGAATCAAACTCGTTTTGTCATTATATATTTTCACTTTTTCACCTTTTAAATCTAACTAAATATAAATATTTAAAAAAAAACAAAAAATTATAAAATACTAAAAAATATAATATTATAACATACTTATATAAATGTCTAAATAAAATATAATTTAAAATAAAAAAATATTACAATATAAAGATTATATAAAATAAATTATAAACGAGCTTTCGAACCGAGCCTTGCTGAGCTCGGGCTCGGCTCGTAGTTAGTCGAGCTCGGTTTGACCGAGCACGAGCCGAGTTTTGACCGAGCCGATTCCGAGGACTCAACGAACCGGCTCATATCATTGATAGCCCCATATATCACACAATATTTCATATCAAATCATTTTTCATAATTCGAATATATTTTTGTGAAATCTAACATGTGCATGTGAAAAGTTAATAACAAAATTCATAACCATTTAATGGCCGTATCTCATTTAAAGAAAACACATATACGGAGTATATGAAAAGGACGAACCAAAAATAAACAATGTGAAGAATGTGGTAATGAATGTCTTTATGTCCTGCGTAAATGTAGAAATTGTTTAGTGGTTTATTGATCCGTTAGTGTTGGGTGACAAGGGCTGTCGTGTTGTTTGACTAATTGTTTTGGTCAGTTGGGGGACCCACTAAAATTGATTCGAGATGGAGTGACCAAGGGACAATGACAAAACCTGTGTGGGACTGTGGATGTGTTGGACTCAACAGTGGGTAATATCTGACTCATCGCAAGTTTGCGACAAATATGTCCGTTACAAATGAGAATTTGTATTTTTCTTTTTCTAAATCATGGAATTATTTAAGTCAAATAGTCAATTTCGCTACACAATCTTATGTAGGACGGGTATATTCGTCTTAAACTTAAAATAAGTCAAATAGTATAGATAAGATAAAAGTAAAATACATATAGAAAAGTAACAGATTTATCTTATATGCACAATTGGGAAAGTACTTGACTCGTTTTAATGTGAAGGTAGTTTTTTGGACGACATCAACCGACGAGCGAAACTATTGATTTGTTCTTCGTATGAAATTCTGTGCACAGAGAACGCCTTAAGACTCAAGAATCCGTAGGTGTGAATTGGGACCTTCCACTCAGCGAACTGATTATTGAGGTACCTATTACGCCACATGGAACGAAGATTGTTATGACAACATTGATGAGGTTGTCAGGCCATTGCACGTAAGAGTTTAGGGCTTCTTTCAAATAAGTGACCTCCTCATTAGGAAATGGTACTTTTACTTTCCCATACTTGTCTTTATATAATTGGGACACTTCTACTTTCATGCATTTGTCACGAAGGGGTATACCATGAACCTTAACTTGCTGAAGCCGGTCGTAATTGAACACGTATCCCCTGGCAATAACAACTTTCTGTTTCCCCTGTAAATAGAACAGACGACAAGCCACCTTGCAATCGCCCTTCACGTTAGCTTTAATCAATTAGTACATATACATTCACTACCTTTAATAAATTTCATAAGTAAAAAACGTGTACGATATAAATAATTATAAACTAGCAGCTATTACCTTTTTCGGTGTTGAGAAGAACATCTGATCATCAACTACCTCCACCTCATCCTGTGTCACGGTCTTCCTGGCTTCCTCTTCCTCTTCAACTGCCTGATATCGATCCTCGGCTCCCACCTCAGTCTCCTTTGCCATTTCCTTCTCCCTTGCCATGTCCTCCTCGGTTTCCTTCTGTACATTAACACTTATCCATATAACACGTACTGATTTTCCAAATCATATAACACACTGTATATAATACATGAATATTATTACCTCTTTTTCCCCCTCCTCCTCCTCCTCCTCCTCCTCCTCCTCTGCTTCCTTTATGACTTCTTGAACCATATCCAACTCTTTTTCTGATGGCCTTTCTGTGGACAGCGGGGGGCCCACGGGGGCGCTTGGGAGGAAGAGAACAAGCGTTTGCATTTTTGTTGGAGTCGCCACCAATTTTTATGGGAAATTGGAACCGTTCGAATACCTCGTGCCATGTCTAGACACAAAGTAAAGACATGAACACTAAGCATTCGTTACCCTTAGCATTCTATGTCTAGAATGACTCTCGTGGATGCCAATGAACACGGGTGTTCACAGAGATCTGGAGTAAGGGGTGAGGGTACGTATTAGGAAGCTCTTTTGATCGAACACCTAATCCCGCCCGCCTCGATAGCGGCCTCTACTAATGATTAGGGACATCATTTATACTCGATATATCGTCGACTATATGCATGCAATGCAACATCCAAGTTTTGATCCTAGCATGTGAGAATTAACTAAGTCGGTTGACAATTAGTTTAACATACAATTGGGTCAAAGTAGGATTTAATGTTCAATTACATGTGAAAACATACAAGTAATACAAGAAATATGACAAATACAATAAAGAAAATTACAATAATGAAAATTACAACAATTACAATGGATTAGGCGATTTATGTCGAAAATACCTTTAAAACGGATAATTTGAGAAAACGAATAAAAGAATAAATTAACGATCAAATCAGTAGGCGATAATACGATTAATAGTCAATTATATGTAAGCTAATTAAACTAGGTCAAGCAACAACGGAGTTCGAGGAAAAAAAACAACCGGAACAGTAGCAGAGCTGCGTCACCTGAAATAAAGCGCGGCCGATTCTTTGCGTCATTCTGACTTTGAATTCTGTTGTGAAGCGGAATTGCGTGTTGTTAATACTCGTTGGTAAATTTAATGATTGATTAAATTATTTACTCGGATGAAAGTGATTAATAGGTTATTTACGTGTGATTGATGGGTCATAAAACAATAAAACACGGACGACACGGGATACAAACGAATTATACATGAACAAACGATTGATTAGTGACATGGGTGAATGAAATAAACTAAACAAGATGAATTAATGACAAATTAATGACGAACCTAACGATAGACAGATGAGAATATATCAAAGGATCGAATTACAGAAACTCAATATGAACAAATCGAATTTCTACAACCCGGATTGAATTTAATGACGAAAACCCGCAAATATGAGATTATTAGGGATTTTAGTCGGATTTAATGATGAATTAAACATATTAAAGATGATAAACAATATACATGTGAGGTTACTATGCTATTGTATCAAATAATTGACGAAAACAAATAAAAACAAAACAAATAAACGAATTACAGAGGACGGAGGAAGAAGAAAAGAAGCGAGAATCTGCGGCGGCCCTCACGAAGAGGCGCGGCAGTGCTGCGCTCCTTCGAAGAGGCGCGGCGATTCTTTGCGTCTTTTCTCGACGTCTGTCTACTGGAAATCCGTAAAAAGAGGTTTTAAACAAGGCTTTAGAAATCGGTTTTAAGGAGGTATTTTCGACATAAACCTTACATTAGATTGGTACAAAAAGTAAAGAACAATAAATAAAAGAGAGATTTTACACCCTCAGACTTACATGTTGACGAAACGAGAAGGACTAAGATATCGATTAGTGATGCTCGACGCGAATGTAAAGAAAGTGCCCTCGTGAGAGGAAAACGATTAGATTAATTAAGTTGATTGTGGTGGAGTTGGTCAAATTGGCCGGTCATGCAAACGAGGCTGGTACTCAGAAGAATCCGAGCTTACGTGGTCGAAAGTTCAAGCACGTAGACGCCAAAAAGTAAGAACAAAGGTCTAGAATGCAAAGGGAGAAGAGAAGGGCGGACACTCGCGTGAGAAATATGTGAGACCGAAGGTCTCTATTTATACTAATCAAACGACGGAATTATGGTAAGACTAGGATACGGAAGGAAAGATCCGAAAATAACCGACTTAGGTTAAACACGGAAATTTGGACAAAAAGAAAGCCTTGAGGAAGAGGCGCAGCAGGTGCTGCGTCCCTTGGAAGAGGCGCAGACTTCTTCGCGTCCTTTCTCGGAGTTCCTCCTGCGCAAGAAAGCGCGTTTGACAGCCTGTCGTATTTTAGGCATAACTTTCTCTAAAAGACTCGGAATAAGATGATTTTGGTGGCGTTGGAAAGATAAGAAAAAGATCTAGAACTTTCTGTGAAATAGGCCTGACCCAAAAAAGTCGTTATGACCTCGTAAAACGGGCCTAAAGGTCGGGTTGTCATTTAACTAAATGAAATGCACATTTTGTAATGTAAACTTTATGTTTAGCCCAAAAAAGTGACATGAGATTCAAAATGAGATATATTCTCAACATTTTATGACATCCTAACCTTAGGTAGACAAGCACATTGCTTTGACTCGGGATTTGACGGTTTTAGGAAATGAAGACGGTTTTTGACCCGGACTCCAAATGAACTCTAATTACTGCCAAAACGACCGTAATGACACCTAGATGACAATTAAGAGGTAGACATAAATGTTTGAGCGATCACTTTACGATAAACTTACGAACTGTCACAAATCATTCAGCGTACCAAACATGCGGCCCAATCATCACCGGGTGGTTTGCGGGAGATGCAGAAATGAGGTGTCTACACTTTCCCCAGTTTCCAACATTCTCAGCATCAACCTGGCTATTTTCTGTAGCTGTGTAGTAGAAATTAATGTCAGCATATATAGTTATAAATTAAGTTAGTTCAAATACATTATTTATACGGTTACCTTCTTGGAATCATCACCACTTCAAGTAGTTTTCCCAAAATACTTAGTGATAACAACATACGTCGATACCCCTCTCACACGACCTGGATGCTCTACTTTGCCGATTGCCCTAGAAAGAATGTCATCACGTCCTTTAGGCTTCCATTTTCCTTCCTGTACCTCCTTCTCACAGATCCTCTACATACACATAAAACCATTAAGCAACTCACAATTATATAACTCCGACCACCTATGGTAGGAGTGACATATTTATTCAAACTTACAATTTTCTCTTTGATGTCCTTATCATATTCAGTTTCCGTCTTTCCATTCTTAGGAGTGTGACCTTCCACCCAAACGTTGTGATGACTGAATTTTCCAAGCTTTGCCTACAATTCATTCATCACATTGATATCCTCTCAAAATATGTATGATTACTATGAACATATATAACATTCGACTAAGACACCTAATACTCTAATACTATAAGAATTATGTACTTACAAATTTCTTCTTAATCAGTCTATAACCACCTCGGGAGCCGTAAAAGACGGTCTTTTTCTTTAAATGTTCGCCTTGTTCCTCTCACTCATAACCTTCATCAAATAAATTGTATCAAGAAACGTAAGCATGACCAAACACTAAACTAAGCATACTTCTTTACTTATTATTATTATTATTAAGTTACCTTAAACTTATCAGACTGCCTATAAGCGATATAGCTATCCCAATGGTCCTGACTGACATACAAATACTTCTTTTTTGGTGGGTTCTTGTTCATCTCCCCGGTTTCCTTGTTGAACAAGTGGTTCTCAGCAATCTTTAACTTCCAAGATCTGAGGGCTTCCCCTGTCTTTTTTTTAGGTACTTATCATACTTTCGGGGACAACGTAAGCTAACTGCATATATGATGAGCATAGTTGGTACAAGTGTTTCGGCTAATACACATATTAAGTAGTAACTTAATTTCAGTTAAAATATTTATTATTGTATATACATACCTTTATTCTGTTTATTAGTATGGTGTTCCGTATTTTACTCAGTTCACTGATACGCGGCGTACGAGAGGCACATACTGCCTTACACAACAACCAATCCAACTCGCAAAAATATCCGGCATTCTCACAATATGGCAGCCCCGTGTCTTTATCCCATTGTAAAGGATTAAGTATCTTTGAATTTATTACTTCTAGGGAAACCCTGTGGCGCATTCGACCCGCAGTGTGTTGCAAATTATTCTCATCACATGAATCGTCGTCTGACGCATTTCCATCGTTTCTTTTCCGTTTTTCGACCATATCTTGAGCAGAAATTAATAAACAAATAATAACCATGCATACTTATAATAACAAATAAATCTCTAGAGAGGAGAGTTTATTACTTCTTTAAATAGGAGAATCCGGATTGATCTGGCGGAGGCAATGACGATGATGACGATGACTGGGACGACGATAGGGTAGGCTGGTGGTTGAGGGGAAGCTCAATGTTTGAGGATATTATGTTGGGGGAGGGGAAACTCAGAGTATATATGTGTGAATAATACAACACTTGAAAGACCTTGTTTATTGGAAAGTAATAAACACGGTATAAGAAAAACCGTTATATTTTGTTTCCAAACAGACTACGGTTTTGTTTGAAACCTTAATTGATTAGTACTATCTACAACGGGTTAGAAATAACCATTGTCTGTAATATTTTCATGTTGTTTAATTTTGCCGCCAAGAAATAAAGCATCATTTGTATATACATAACAACAGCCTGAACCGTTATAACTGTACACGTCCAGTACAACGGTTTAGGTATAACCTTTTTATTTTATATTTTATTTTGTTTGAGTTTACCTCCAAGAAATAAAGCATCATTTTTATATAGATAACAACGGCCTGAACCGTTATAACTGTACACGCACTGAACAACGGTTTAGGTATAACCGTTGTATTTAATAATTCATTTTGTTTGATTTTACCGCCAATAAATAAAGCATCATTTGGTACGATTTTTCCCTAACCCGCCTGCTGCAACAGCAGAAAATGTTTACAACAACAGTTTGATATATAACAGCAAGACAATAATTACACATGACGTAAGATATCTTGATTGGATTGCTGATATTTCACGGCTGCCGGGAACGTTTTTTGGATTTGCTAGTCTATTCATTAACCCAAATACCTTCATCATGATCATACCGTGTATATATGTTTGAAATGTTAACATTTTCAACATCATTACCAAATTGCGATATAGCACTGTGATCAAGTCCTTCAAATTCGACGTCTTCATCATCTGGAATTCGGCAATGGCAAGATAGAACAACTGACCACTTCTTATCCATAGGATCGGTAACATAAAACACTTGTTTTGCTTGTGACGTTAATATAAAAGGATCGTCCTTGTTGCCAACCTTGTCAAAATTTACTAATGTGAATCCTAAATCATCCTTTTAACACCATTGTTGTTGTCAACCCACTTGCACCGAAATAGAGGTATCTCAAAATCCATGTAGTCTAAAACTAATATCTCTTGAATAACTCCATAATATTGCATTGTACTCAAAATAGGATTTTTATCCCTTGAACTAGCAAATTATATTGCCTCATAATCTACGCAAACTCAACTGTTTTGCATTGTGCTCGCCTCATCTTGAATGCGGGTGTAGAAAGTGTACCCATTTATAGTATACCCGCTATAAAAAGTTGCACGAGCATTAGGACCGAAAGCGATATGTCGTAGGCTGGTTGAGCAATCATCAATTGGGTTGTCATTATCGTAAATAGTATCCTTAAACTAGTCACTAAATTGTTTGTAATGCTCATTTGCATACCACCTTTCGTTCTTATGAGGGTGGTTTCCCTTAAGGTAACTCTGGTGTTCCATACTGTAAGGCTGGACATGATCATCGTTAAAAAGAACGTATGTATGAGCTCTATGTCGCATGTCAGATGACATATCCTTAGAAATACGACCCCTTACACCTTTTCCATTCATCCACCCACTATGACGATTTGTAGAAGCTCCAATTAACTCATCCAAGGAGAGGTACGCGTAACAATACGAAAGAGCTTCATCGATAATTGCTCGCTCAACAATACACCCCTCTGGACAATACCTATTAGATGTGGAATCTTTGTAAACTTTCATCAATCGTTCGAATGGGTACTGATATCTCAAATACACTGACCCGAGATACAAAACCTCCCGGACAAGGGGGACAGTCAAATGAACCATGATAGTGAAAAATGAGGGAGGAAAATACATTTCAAATTGCCAAAGACTGGTGACGAGGATGTCCTGCAAAGTTTCCGCTTCATCGGGATCAATCACTTTACTGTTGATTGATTTGAAGAAATAGCAAAATATAATTATAGCACGTCGAACCTTTGGAGGTAGAATGGAACGAACGACCACAACTAGTAGTTGTTGCATCAATGTATGACAATCATGTGACTTTAACCAATAAGTTTTAGGTCCTGCAACGAAACAAGGCTTCTAATATTAGACGAATAGCCCTTTGGCACCTTAATACCATGCAAGCATTCACAAAACTCTATTTTCTCCTTTTTTGAAAGAGTATGAGCTGCAGGCGGCAAAAAAGTCCGATTTCCTTTTGTTTTAGCTGCCAGCTCGGGCCTAGTGCCCATCTCAACCATATCATCCCTAGTTGCCTTGTTGTCTTTTGTCCTACCCGGAACATTCAGCAGAGTATTGATTATATTATCACAAACGTTCTTTTCAATGTGCATAAAATTTAGGCAATGTCTAACCGGGAGGTCACGCCAGTACGGAAGTTTGGTAAAAAATATGGTTTTTTTATAACCATGAGTAGACAACTGATAAGTAGAATTTTAGTCGCGTTTTATCCCTCATTTATACCTTACTCCGACTTGATTTTGCGTGCTTAATTGATCAAAAGACTCATTTAATTACTAATTTATAATTATTTGCCGTCTTAGTCATATTTAATAATTATTTGTATTGTTATTATAATATTAGTTATTATTTTATTAATATATTAATATAATTTGTAGGCAAGGCGGAATAATATGGAGATCGAGAGAATAAAGACGGGTCAAGGCAAGAAAACAAAGTGGAAAGTCAAGAGTTGACTCTCATCATCACCAACACACCAACAGTCAACACTCCTTCATCAACATCCCTGCATTTCGTGTCTTCATCACCTGCATCAACAACCATTCATCTCCCTCAATCACACCATCCTCCACCTAATTGATTTTCAACAATGGTCAAGGTCAAGGACAAGAAGAAAATTCCAACAAGTCAATAACACAAATCAATCCCTTTAATTCTCCTTTACCACCACCTAAAATGACCAATTAAAAGGGTCTTAACCAAGTAGAAAACTCATGTTGGGTATAATCAAGTCCTAGTAAAAGGACTACTCACTAATCATGGTTATTAAGACAAAAAGATGGATTCTTTAACCATAGACATGATATAAAATTGAATACTACAATTAAACATGCAATAAATCAACAAAACTATGAGAAGAGACAAATTAAACTAAGATGGAAATAGATTAATGCAAAAAGGAACAAACTTTGACAGAACAACTCAAAAGATTCAAACTTTTATGAGAAATATCAACTAGAAACATGAAGAAGATGGACAAGAGAGAGAAAATTATAATCTAACAACTAATAAGAGAGATTCAAATTCAAACAATTGATATAAAACTTAAGAGAAAATTGATGCGTGTCCTAAATATGATGTTTTACACCCTATTTTACACGCATTTCAGAGCTCATATGGGTAGTTTATGCTACTATTCTCCCTATTTCCGTCTACTTTCGTGTTTTTGTATACTTTTGCAGAAATGTGAAGAATCCAGCGGAAATCAAGCCGAATCCGTCCCTAGGCACCTTGCATTGTATTAGACGTGAAGTATTCACTCAAGAAACGAACTTGGTGCGCATTTCGAGGCCTGGAAGATGACTTTACGTGGCTTTTTGGAGCAAACTACCAGCTACAGTGGTCGATCGACTGACCTGTATGGTCGATCGACCAGAGCACGACTTACAGAAGCTACTGTTCAGCGCAGTTCAGTCGATCGACCGGTCTCAGTGGTCGGTCGACCAAACCGTTAATTCTGACGCAAGTTAATAGAACGAGAATTCTGAAGCCCATTGTAATTAGGTTTAGGAATAAGAGTTACGTAATATTCCTATATAACGTAACCTTAGTTTTCAGAATTGTAACACCCCCATACTCCAAGTGCCTTACCAGGACCACTTAAGGCATGGAAGTGCTACCATCTCGGTTACCCGAGGCAATGATAATCAAATGACAATGAAGAAACATAATTTAAATAACAAAATAGTTTAAAGTGATTACATGATCAATACCAAAACCAAAACTGTTAAACTGAAATACAAGATTCTCAGACGGTCTACTGCTAAAACTATCAAAGCTATAAAACATCGTCTGACACAGCGGAAGACTTCTAACTGCCACGTGATGACTCATCCCAGCTATCCCATACGCTTCATATCATACCTGCTCACCACCCCCGAATGGATCACTACAGTTTTTAAAACATTAAACGGGGTCAGTACTAATCACACAATTTATATAATCCACAACACAGTAAACAAGCAGCTCAAACGATCACACACACAATCACCCCCACTCCAATCAATCTTCGTCACCGACTGTCCACTAGACCAGCCCTGCCAGTGGGGGACCGCAGCCGTACCTACCAAATTCCCGCTCATCATACCGAGCGATAACCCTGTCCCATTAATGTGCACATCCCCTCCCGTGGCGGGTTCCACGGAGGGCGAAACTAGGGCGTGAAGCCACTCCCGCAAGTGACTCCACTCAGCCGAGAACGCATCTCGAGAACCAGAGACAAACAATCACAACCATTAAACAACAATCAAACCAACAACCGTCACAATACGAATACGATAATATTCAACAATCACAAAACACCAACAATGCATTATGGGACTAATACTGAGTAGGGAAACCCTACCTGGAACAACAACACAATCAGACGGTCTCAACAGCTGTATCAAAATTCCTCTTCTACGAATCCTCCTCCTAACATATAATCACATAATTACTAACAATCACAAAACTAACACAAATCCCCAATTCCCAAAAATTAGGGTTTAAAAGGACTTAATTAAATATCACAATTTCGGTACGTAGATCTTACCCTCGACGCAAGGATCGCAAAGATGTAAAGAACGACGGAATCCGACCTCTCAAGCTCCGAAATTTGTCAATAACACGGATGAATGCGAAGAACGTAACTTGAATCTCCCTTTTAATGTTATTAGGTTTGTAAAAGTGTATTATGAAAGTGACGGAAAGATTTATATATTAATCCGTGTTATTAACAAAACCCGTTGAATTATCACCCGCTAACCGAGCTACTCGATCGAGTAACTGACGTACTCGATCGAGTGTCGCCTACTCGATCGAGTACCAAAGCTACTCGATCGAGTACCCTACAGGTCAGAAACTATTTCAAATTGCAAAACACCCTTACTCGATAGAGTAAAGCCCACTCGATAGAGTACCCAGAGACTCATAAAACTGTAGTATTACAGTCTTCCTTCCTTAGAAAGAACTTCGTCCCTGAAGTTCAACCCATACCTAAAAACAAACCTACCAACTCGATTAAGACACAACAACGCAACTAAGAACTCAAAACAAAACCTCACCCTATAAAACATGAACTCTTAACACCAACACCAACTACTCCTACCTCCACAGCATGTCTCACGATATCTTATCAACTACATTATATCTCTCTCGACACTAACTCCATACACTACCAACACCAACGCTTCTAGCTCCGTAACATATCATTCACTAGAAAATCCAATATCAAGATACTCATAACGTCAAACGTAATGTTACATTCTACCACCCTTAAAAGGAACTTCGTCCTCGAAGTTTACTTACACTCGTAAACATCATCATGCCACTGTCAAAACTCTTGAACCCTAAACATCATCATCCAACCCTTACCACTATCGAAGTATTCCCACACTCCTAAGCATCACACTACTACAAGCACGGCCATGGCCTTTTAACAGTATCATCCACAAAACAAATCCCTCCTTTACGCTACGCTAACACTCTACTTCCAATTATATTACAACATGCACAACCATGAAACTCTCTTTTATCGCATCCTACTCCTCTTAAGACAAATGTTACGTCCTTGTAACTCACTAATACTAAATCCTTAGCTATATCGTCTCATTATCCTCATCACCACCACATGTCAAAGATAACCGCCTATAACCTCATTTCCATAACCATTCTTATTTCCAAGGCTCTCTTACTTAAACAGTTCTCATACTTCAATTCACTCTGCACTCCATCTAACCAATACCACAAAACCCTTAGCATAACCAATACTCCAACTCTTCCACATTACCGCAACACGACATACCTCTCTATATAAACTATATAAACTCCTATCGTCAAAAGCATAGCTCACGATTCACACTTGTGTCGTACACTCATTCCAGATCCTCAAGTTCTTTTCTTTCATCACTGCAAAACTCATACATGACTTAACATGACACTAAATCCAAACACCCTACCCTCACTGTCCCAACGAAAGATTATGAACCATCTGCAGCTTTCAGATCATTACCACACATGTTCTACGAATCACTTGCCATGACTATGTGCACCGATGTCTCATCTACAACAAGATCAAATGTACTGTAACAACTTCTGACAACTGTGTCCCATCAACAGAATATCCCTATGCCATAACAACCACGGAAACAAATACACTCTCTTTCATATCATACTCTACCCTCATTCTCAAACTGAAACTGGTAAGAAACATCAGCAAACGAAACAACAGTCTACCTGTTCAACTAAAACTTACAAGAAACAGTAGCAAACAAAACAACAATCTATGTGTCCAAACTGAAACTCACAGGGTACAACAACAAACAAAACAACAACTATGTATAACTGATATGTACTTTTGAGAACTCGTATCATAATCATCTCGCCTACTCCACCACAACCGGTGACGGCATCGCAACACCGCCACCAACAGCCACACCGCAGTGCGAAAATACCCGCATCACAACACTAAGTACCGTGCCCGGATCACCACCCGAGGCACAACAACCACATCGATAGACATCACAACTACATACAATTCCCATAAACACTGACTCGGTATAACTTTCCGGACAGGAAAATTTACTCAAAACGGCTTTACTAGATCATAACGCAACATATTATATGAATTAAACAAATACTAACCTCATGAATATCATCCCCTTACTATACCACGGAATAACATATATCTTGAATGCATACAAGTATAACCAGTCACGCCAGATCACTCAAATTATTACCTTTTTGAATATCATTCAATTAGATTAGCGTACCCAACATGCATTACAGAACATTCAAATAACAACTTTATAATAATCACACCATACCACTTCTTGTGAGGTCAAAACCTCACACAAACATTTATATATATCACAGACCCGTAATCACATCCAACCAGTCAATCCTGATCACGTAAGTTACCACTCGATAAAGGGTACCTGTCGCCCGAGCTTAACTCATAAGCCCCTCATAACATATTCCCCCATTCACATAACCATCACCTCATGCCAAGTATAACCATACCATTACTATTCAAAGATTAGCACCCGCCTCATCTAACCACATCTTATACTTTCTTACAACCATACATTCAATCCGGCCTCTACAAAATCAACTTCATTAGAATTGCTATCTTTCTTATCTATCATCACCCTTAACCACTAGTGGCAACACCTCAACACTACCGTCGTTCAGACATCAAGCCTCTTACACTCATCTCTAAACATCATGGTTTCTTTCCTATCTTCGGTTAATCTCCCAAATAACGAATATCAACCTATCAACAAAATTTACCTCAACATTCTTCCCAATACTATCCCGAACTGTATTGTCATCTAACTCTCCGCCAAAATCTCATAGAGTGCAGATACTAAATCAACCTCTTACTCCCCTAATTCCTCGAAACTCATGATTAATCATGTTGTCCTGAAACTTCTGTATGACCATTAACTCACTTACTCTTGGTAGTATCATACATCCCGATGATTCCTTACTTTTATATCACATAACTCCGGTGAACATTTTTCTCAGCTTACTTTTATCCTTCTTTTCTCTTTATACTCAACAATTCCATTTAATATCTCAACTCCTTATTACTTCTACCTAACCCTTTAGTGCTCCAATTACCTTCTCATCGCTCCAAAACTCAAATCTCATTATTTCATATCGATATCATCTCACTCTTTCTTACCATGGATCTTCTCTTATTATGCTATCACTCACACTTACCACTAGTCTATCCATAAAATCAACGTTCACTGTTCAAACAATTGCATCTCCTTCGTACATCTCTAGAAATCAAAATTCATTTCATACCGTTAAATGCCCAAAGAAATCACACGTAGTTTCACCTCTTAATAAACCAAATCTTCCAAATTCACTCACTGTCTACAAATCCACCTCGCAACATGTCTCCAAAAAGTTCACTATATACCACTCTTCTCAACCCCTTTAAAACGAACTTTCACTACATATATTCTTGACCCACACGACTCCTAACCATCTCCCTCCATAATTCTTTACACATCTCAAGTTGCCACTATCCAATCCTTTCTTTCAATCTTTTCATTCTCACGTTCCTTAGACCCACATCATCCCTTACCCACCTTCACTTACTTTTACATTACCCAACACACAATCATATCACTCATCTCGTCTCACAAAACCTGCTCTATGTCTCCATTAAGCCATAACGATCTTCCTTTTTTTTTTCTCCACTATCTATCACAACCACATATAAATCATGTCCTCCCACTGAACTCATACTCACCACAGGTGCCACTCCTTACCTCATAAGATTGGGTAACTTACGTACCAGGACCAACATACATGTAAAACAATGCATAAAGAAGCAAAATAATACATGTGAATTAAACATAATATACAACGAAATCAAAAGATAAGCATATGACCCAAAACAGGGGTCACTAGATCGAGTACAGGCCACTCGATCGAGTAAATGACTTACTCGATCGAGTAGGTGAAAGTCAGAGACGTATATAAAAATTTACCAGGGCCACTCGATCGAGTAAGGGGTACTCGATCGAGTACCAAGGTGCACTCGATCGAGTACCCGACGCATTTCTCAGCACTGTCCAGTTTTCCTAAAACAGTCATAACTCACTCATTTCTTGGTCGTTTTGGGCGTGTGACATATCGTTAGAATCATAAAATAACAATATATCACCTCCAATTGGAATCACATTAAAATCATTTATGCATCTCAAGTTATAACAGTTTAAAGACAACCTCTCTATGATCGAAAAACACAACTACTTGATTTTTACTTCCAAACGACTTAAACAACAACAAGGTAGACAAAAACAACTCAGTAATCATAAAACCAGTATTGCTAATCACATGTTACTATCTTCAAAAGTCAAGCAACAACATCCATCATGCACATATACTATTTAACTTATTAATCTTGTACTAACCGCATGCTTTAATTTTATGACTTTTCGTAACCCAAAACATTCTCATACATTACAAATCCTATTTCCATGTTACTAACGCAACAATATTACAAATCCACTTCATCATCTAAACATATTCATATTCACCAAATCCATATTCTCATGCAATTGACACTCCATCTTTTCCAAGCTTTTCATCTATTTCAACCACATTCTTCATCTACAAGTGCATATGATACCACAGTAGACAATTATACGAACTTATTATCTAACTTTACACAAACAGAATTATGTAAAATCATATCAAATCCCCTAATCACAAGTTACTAGTATGTACACATTATAAATCATTCATCCTGCAACATCATTATTCATCACATATTATCACATATGAACTATTTCCTTTTTCCACCACATCATTCGTCATTCTCACATACTTTTCCAACTATTCCAATCAACATGGTAAACCAACTATCATCCAACATGATTTCAACCAACAACATACAAAATCACACTTATTCATGCCACACATCACTATATTGGTACACAGTTCACAAAATAAACACATAACGATCCCGACTCATATCCCATGGTGACCGGTTCAAAATTGTAGGGCGAGTTCGCGACTTTAGGACGTCTCCCAAGTCTTTGCATTAGCTCCTACAACTCCTACCCGGGTTCATTTTAATTTGACTCCCTATAGTAATTAGATTCATTGGTTATAGGTTTCAGGATCGTCGCTCTGATACCATTTTGTAACACCCCCATACTCCAAGTGCCTTACCAGGACCACTTAAGGCATGGAAGTGCTACCATCTCGGTTACCCGAGGCAATGATAATCAAATGACAATGAAGAAACATAATTTAAATAACAAAATAGTTTAAAGTGATTACATGATCAATACCAAAACCAAAACTGTTAAACTGAAATACAAGATTCTCAGACGGTCTACTGCTAAAATTATCAAAGCTATAAAACATCGTCTGACACAGCGTAAGACTTCTAACTGCCACGTGATGACTCATCCCAACTATCCCATACGCGTCATATCATACCTGCTCAATAACTGTTCACCACTCCCGAATGGATCACTACAGTTTTTAAAACATTAAACGGGGTCAGTACTAATCACACAATTTATATAATCCACAACACAGTAAACAAGCAGCTCAAACGGTCACACACACAATCACCCCCACTCCAATCAATCTCCGTCACCGACTGTCCAATAGACCAGCCCTGCCAGTGGGGGACCGCTGCCGTACCCACCAAATCCCCGCTCATCATACCGAGCGATAACCCTGTCCCATTAATGTGCACATCCCCTCCCGTGGCGGGTTCCACGGAGGGCGAAACTAGGGCGTGAAGCCACTCCCGCAAGTGACTCCACTCAGCCGAGAACGCATCTCGAGAACCAGAGACAAACAATCACAACCATTAAACAACAATCAAACCAACAACCGTCACAATACGAATACGATAATATTCAACAATCACAAAATACCAACAATGCATTATGGGACTAATACTGAGTAGGGAAACCCTACCTGGAACAGCAACACAATCAGACGGTCTCAACAGCTGTATCAAAATTCCTCTTCTACAAATCCTCCTCCTAACATATAATCACATAATTACTAACAATCACAAAACTAACACAAATCCCCAATTCCCAAAAATTAGGGTTTAACAAGACTTAATTAAATATCACAATTTCGGTACGTAGATCTTACCCTCGACGCAAGGATCGCAAAGATGTAAAGAACGATGGAATCCGACCTCTCAAGCTCCCGAATTTGTCAATAACACGGATGAATGCGAAGAACGTAACTTGAATATCCCTTTTAATGTTATTAGGTTTGTAAAAGTGTATTATGAAATTGACGGAAAGATTTATATATTAATCCATGTTATTAACAAAACACGTCGAATTATCACCCGCTAACCGAGCTACTCGATCGAGTAACTGACGTACTCGATCGAGTGTCGCCTACTCGATCGAGTACCAAAGCTACTCGATCGAGTACCCTACAGGTCAGAAACTATTTCAATTTGCAAAACACCCTTACTCGACAGAGTAAGGCCCACTCGATAGAGTACCCAGAGACTCATAAAACCGTAGTATTACAAGAATAATCATCCAGTTTTATCATCAAGTTCTTAACATACAATTAGATAGTCATTAGTTTAGATTATTTTCCGTCAATAAAATTTACTTTTTGCATTCGGTTTTGATCTTTCCTCTTCAATTCTCCCTACGGTATTTTCTGTTCCTTTGTTTAATACTCGCTGCTTTAATTCGTTCGTAGTATAGACTTGTTAGGTTAGAATTCCCAAAGCCAATTATCGTTTTATGTTAATTTTTCATTTAATTAATTTAAGTATGAATTCGAATGCTTTAATTGTTGATTTTATTGCTGTCATTATTTCTAGTATGAGTAGCTAAATACCCTGTACTAAGATGTAGGGGATCTGTAGGTTAGGCGGCATTAGAATTAGGAAGACCTAGATCGCGCCATGGTCGATCGACCGGCCTACCTGGTCGATCGATCGGCTCCGTGAGCGTTACTTCGTTTTAACTAATTTAATTGCTATATTTGACGAATCGAGTGCACGCGACTAGTTGAATGCCTAGGAATTAACCGACCCAATAAAGATCGAAAGATAGGGGAGGGAAATAGACTACCTAATTAAGACGACTAAATTAATAAGATCGAGAGATAAGTTAATTTGGACTTTAAAATCACTTTTCAGGACGAAAGTTAGCATTAGTGATATTAGGGACCTGTGGCGAGATCGAAAGATGCTACCTGTTAAGAATGGACCGAGAGGACTTCTTATTTTTCCCGTCTCACGTGATTGTTTTAGACCTACCTAGTGTACTGCCGCCGAAACTATAGTGAACCGATCATCTTAGTACCCTTTTAATATTCGATTTCATTTACTTCTTTTATTAGCTCGTTTATTTGTCTTAGCCTTGTTACCTTTAGCTATAGACCACTCAAAACAAACCCCCACTCATTTGTTACTTTAAGACTAAAATCAGACAACTAATAATTGCGTCGCCTCTCTGTGGTTCGACCTTGACTGCCACTAGCTATAGTAGTAGTTTGGAAATATAAATTTATCTTTGGTACTCTACGACGGTATCAAATTTTGGCGCCGTTGCCGGGGAGGCAATTGTTTAATTTTTTAGTTGATTTTATGTTGGTCTTTATCTTAGTTTAAGGGACATCGGTTCCTTAAACTCTTCTTATATTCTACTCGTAGTTTCTTCTTATGCGCAGGTCACAGGGTGGTGAATTACTACCGTTCAATCCTGAGATTGAGAAGACTTTGCGTGAGTTGACACAATCATCAAGAGTATTGCCGACAGAGGAAGAGCTGAGTACTCTGTCCAGTTACTACGAGAACGAGCTATTTGAGGAGGATCCACCTTCATCTCCTGTTTCCACTTCTTCAGCTGAGACCGTCACATCTCCAGATATGGCTGAAGAAACAAGTATAGTTAGTCACTCTGAGCCGACAGCCGAGAATCTCTATAAGGGATTCACATTACCAGGGACGGATTGAAAATTCGAGCCGAAACCGTCTTATATTAACTTGGTTGAGATAAACCAATTCGGGGGAGCTGCAAATGAAGATGCAGCCAAACATATGGAGACATTCATTGATTACTGCTGTTCCATACCCCCACCAGCAGGTGTGACCCAAGACCAGGTGAAGGAGACTATGTTCATATTGTCGCTTCGTGATGCTGCAAGGGAATGGTACCGAGATTTGGATCGAGCTGCTAATGGGATAACGGACTGGAATTCTCTGGCCCTAGCATTTTACAAGAAATATTTCTCTGCCTCGAAGACCAATGCAATTAGAGCTCAGATCACGAGCTTTAAACAGGGTCCTGATGAAGATTTTCATGTGGCATGGGTCCGTTTCAAGAGACTAGTGCGAACCATTCCGCACCATGGGTTTGAGAAATGGTTTTTGTGCAACCAATTCTACAATGGTCTTTATGATGATCAAAGAGCCATCCTAGATGCTGCAGCTAATGGGAGATTTCAAGAAAATAGTGGTGAGACGAAGGGGTGGAAAATCATTGATGACATTGCCACCCATAAAGCTGAGCATGGGAATTCTAGAGGAAATCAGAGGAGGTCAGCTGAATCACCTGCTGTAGCTGCAATAGAGGCCCTTACTGCGAGGTTTGACAAGATAGATTTTGGGGGATCTCAAAAAGGAGGGATTTATAAAGTTAATGCTGTTTCAGACGGTCCTTTTTTATGCAAAAGATGTGGAGCTGAGGGACATGTTTCGGATTTTTGTCCCAGTTCGACTGAAGTATGTGCTGCCTTTCAACATTATAGGCAGACTGGTACATACCCCGATTCCTCTAATCTCCACCCCAATTTGAGGTGGACTAACCAGAATGTCCTTAATCCGGGTCCACAGCAGCAGCAGCAGCAGCAAAGCTATGTGCCCCTCATAAGCAGCAGCAGCCGTACCAAAAGCCTCCGTATGTTCCGCAGCAGCAGCAGCAGTCCCATGGCTCCGATTTTGCCGAGTTGAAAAATTTGTTGCTAAAGGAGTCTCAAGCTAGAGCGGCCAGGATGAAGATGTTAAAGAGCCAAATTGCCCAACTGGCGAGCAAAAGTGCAACTCGAGCTCCGGGGCAATTAACGTCGCAGCCGGATCAAAAGGAGACCCTAAATGTTATCACTTTGAGGAGTGGGTCTACCCTTGATGGGCCCGCTATGGTCGAGGAAGCTACTGGAAAAGATGAGGCGGAACCAAGTAAGAAGAAGGCAGTAACGAACACTGGCAAGAAAAAGACGTTTACCAGGTATATCAGTCGATCGACTGACATACCCGGTCGATCGACCAGTCCGCGACATAATGCAGCTTCTGGTCCTGTAGAAGCCAGTCGATCGACCGACCTACCTGGTCGATCGACTGAAAACGCTGCTTATGTTGAATCTTTTCGTCCTCCAATGCCAAATAACTTGAGGGATCACTTGTTTCGGGGTACGACGACTCCGAAAATATTGAGGCAAGACCCAAATGCTGATGGGTCAGTCCTGATTCCAAAGTATGACCCGATGAAGATTAATGGTTCATTTTTGAGACGGTCTGAAGAAGGTTCGAGCTTCAACAAGGAGAAGGTAGTGGATTTTCAGCCTAAATCCACTAATGCCGGTATGAGAGACTTAGAGGAGAGGGCTAAGTTGCTTCTTACAACCCCCTATCCAGAGAGATTAGTGCCGACAAAGGAACAGGTATCATTTAACAAATTTGAAAATGTTATTCGTAGCTTAAATGTGCAAGTTCCTTTCCTTGAATTGGTTAATCAAGTGCCTGCTTACATGAAATTTATGAAGCAGCTTTTGTCTAAAAAGAAGTCACTTGGTACTGTGCAATCTGTCGCACTAACTGAGGAGTCATGCTCTTATTTAACTCATATTGCACCTCACAAACTAGAAGACCCAGGTAGCTTTTCAGTCCCATGTAGTATTGACACCTTTTCTATTGAGAAGGCCTTGTGTGACCTAGGGGCTAGCATTAGTGTCATGCCATTGAGTCTGGCTAGGAAGTTGGGTTTGACCAAATTTGCAGTTACTAACACGACTGTACAGATGGCTGATCGTTCTGCGGTCCAGCCTATAGGAGTCTTAGAGGACATTCCTGTACAAATAGGGAAGTTCTTTTTCCCAGTTGACTTCGTTGTGTTAGATATGCCCGAGGATGCCCACATTCCTATCATTCTGGGTAGACCATTTCTGCAAACTGCTGGTGCAGTTATAGATGTTGGCTCAGGGACTTTGACCTTCAAAGTAGGGAAACATTCCATCGTCTTTGCCCAGACAGCTAAGAAGAAAGACCCCATATGGCCAGTAACTTGTAATGTGGTTTCTGAAAAGAAATCCTATTTTGTGCTTTCTGATATGCCCGCCCCTATGCCTATTCCTGTTATAACACCTCCGCCCCAGATTGGGAGCAAATTGGAGGAAGATTTTTCTATTTTGGATGTTGCGGGAGCTGGTTTGGGGAAGGAAGAGCCGCATGTTGCTCCAGCTGTGAAGGAGCCAATCGTTCAAAGAGGCGGCTTAGGATGTCTTAGCTATGGCACTGATGAGGAGCCTGATGAGGAGCCAGTCAAAGTGACGGAGTCCGATTTGGATTTTGACGAGTCAGATGAAGTTATTGATTGGGGAAATGCTGAAGCTGTTGATCCGTTGAGTTCTGCGAATGTTGAAGTTGATAGGAGTGCAGCTGAAGAGATGAGCACTGTAGAGGCTACTTCTTGTAGCCAGGAGCCGAGCAAGTGGGCCATTCCGTGGCCATTCTTGATCAACTATTAGTTGATTAAGACTTTACAAAACATTTAATTGCTTTCGTTAGACTCTTTTTATTGTTTTTGTGTGCGCAAGACTTCGCATTTTAATAAGTTTGCTTGGGATTTTAAATTCTTTAGACTGTTACTTTGGGTTTTGCGCAATTTTTGGCGCGTTATTATGTGTATTTGCAGGTTTATAGACCATGTTGGCTCAATTTATTGAGCTAATTCGAAGAAAATCGATCGAACTTACAAGAGTTTTCCGATCGATCGATCGCCTCCTATGGTCGATCGACTAAGCTACGAATTCCAGGAGCTTCTGTTCCTGTTCACTCTGGTCGATCGACTGGGTGATGTGATCGATCGACCGCCCAACGCTGCTGTACCTGTTTTCGATCATTCCCCTGTTGTGTTTGGTCGATTTGTGGAGTTGAGGGAGTCTTTTCTCCACTTTATTCTCCGACTCATTTCTGTTTTCTTCCGTTTCTTTATTTTACATATAATTTTGCGTTTAATAAATTGTTTTCTCGGAATTACGCGCGGTATTTTCTCTTTTTCGTGTACCTATGGTGGCATCTGCTGCTCACCAAACCTCCTAGCTCACGCTGGTTTGGGGAGGTTTCCTTTTGCTGCGCTTAAAGTCTTGTGAGTTTCCGAGTCCTTTTCATGTCTTATTTAGTTAATTTTCACGCAATTTCCCGTTTCCCTTTTATTTCATTATATGATTTTGCACAATGGGGACATTGTGTGATTTGGTTTAGGGAAGGGTTTTGCGTAGCATTCATATGTTTTTGCATTCACGTTTAATTATTCTGTTTGCATTGTTATTTAATTTCTCCATATATACAGAAAATTCAAAAAAATTGAAAAAATCTCAAAAAAATGCACGTTTATTTTAGCCTATAGGTCGAGTCGGAACGGTAGTATTTCAATGATGACACTGCATTTGCATCTGTTTATGTCTAAGCCGTGCTTGATTGACATGTTATTAGTAGAATCATATATGCATAATCTACGAGTTTTCGTTAAATTTCTTGCTGAACTTGAGACTTGACTTTGATTTTTGGCAAACTACATCATTTTCTGAGGTTTAGAGCTTATAACTGGTGACATCTATGACCAGTTTATCTAGGATTGTGAGTAGTACTCCTTATGAGACATGTTACATAAATTTGCATAAATATGAACTTAATCTGCTTAATACCTATATGCATTCGGGTTCGTGGTTAGTTGACACATGTGGAAGAGGTCACCCCTTTGTTCATTTTGCCCATAAGCCCCACACTGCCAAAAATAGCCTTTTTGTCCCGTTAACTACATCCTACACTTAGCCTGCCCTTGTCAAGCTAGTAGTTTATGTTCTTGGGATTGTTACTTTGTTTTTGGTAGCTAATGCTCATTTTGAGATGATGTTGGGAAGATGAAAAAGGGAAAAAAAAAATAGAATTGAAAAAAAAAGAGAAAAAAAAAGAAAAAAAGGAAAAAAAAAAAACAAGTTCGATTTTTGGTCGGTCGACTGGGCTCATTGGTCGATCGACTGAAGCCCGAGAAGAGGAAGAAATCAAATCGCATAAATCAAAGTCTTTATTAAATGGCGATTTTTGCTCCCATGTTTCATTTGTATCTTATGGGGAGTTGATTAATTATGGAGATTGTGAGTTTTGTGCTTACTATTAGCACCGTTTCGATTTAATCTTGTGCAAGAAGCTGGGATGTTGTTATTAATTTGATTCCCTTAGTTACTAGCTTGGCTTTTAACTCTGGTTTTTATCCAAATTCATCTTAGCTCCTTCTTACCCATTGCCTCACATATCAATATTTACCTCGGCATGTGTCATGGTCATTTGTTTGGTTGGAATGCATATGTATGGTTGTAGAGATTATTTTCATATTAGATTGCAAGCATGTTCTTATAGGTCGTAGTTAGGTGAGAGTCTTTACAATATTACTTCTTTCTATCTTTACATATACTCACCTGTGCCTATGTGTGATATGAGCGACCCGTGAGAGTCCATAATGATAAGTCTCTACAGTTGACGGTTCAGCAGTTTTAACGACTTCATAACTCGTTTGCATGATTCACATCGCTAATTGATTGTTGGTTGTTGCATTAAACTGGTTTAGGCTTTACAGTTTGCATTTCGCTCTGAGGATGAAATCGTTCCAATTAGGTTTTAGGATCAAGTCTAGTTCTTGCTTGGGGACAAGCAAGGGTTTGGTTTGGGGAAGTTTGATGCGTGTCCTAAATATGATGTTTTACACCCTATTTTACACGCATTTCAGAGCTCATATGTGTAGTTTATGCTACTATTCTCCCTATTTCCGTCAACTTTCGTGTTTTTGTATACTTTTGCAGAAATGTGAAGAATCCAGCGGAAATCAAGCCGAATCCGTTCCTAGGCACCTTGCATTGCATTTGACGTAAAGTATTCACTCAAGAAACGAACTTGGTGCGCATTTCGAGGCCTGGAAGATGACTTTACGTGGCTTTTTGGAGCAAACTACCAGCTACAGTGGTCGATCGACTAACCTGTATGGTCGATCGACCAGAGCATGACTTACAGAAGCTACTGTTCAGCGCAGTTCAGTCGATCGACCGGTCTCAGTGGTCGGTCGACCAAACCGTTAATTCTGACGCAAGTTAATAGTACGAGAATTCTGAAGCCCATTGTAATTAGGTTTAGGAATAAGAGTTACATAATATTCCTATAACGTAACCTTAGTTTTCAGAATAATCATCCAGTTTTATCATCAAGTTCTTAACATACAATTCGATAGTCATTACTATAGATTATTTTCCGTCAATAAAGATTACTTTTTGCATTCGGTTTTGATATTTCCTCTTCAATTCTCCCTACGGTATTTTCTGTTCCTTCGTTTAATACTCGCTGCTTTAATTCGTTCGTAGTATAGAATTGTTAGGTTAGAATTCCCAAAGCCAATTATCGTTTTATGTTAATTGTTCATTTAATTAATTTAAGTATGAATTCGAATGCTTTAATTGTTGATTTTATTGCTGTCATTATTTCTAGTATGAGTAGCTAAATACCCTGTACTAAGATGTAGGGGATCTGTAGGTTAGGCGGCATTAGAATTAGGAAGACCTAGATCGCGCCATGGTCGATCGACCGGCCTACCTGGTCGATCGACCGGCTCCGTGAGCGTTACTTCGTTTTAACTAATTTAATTGCTATATTTGACGAATCGAGTGCACGCGACTAGTTGAATGCCTAGGAATTGACCGACCCAATAAAGATCGAAAGATAGGGAAGGGAAATAGACTACCTAATTAAGACGACTAAATTAATAAGATCGAGAGATAAGTTAATTTGGACTTTAAAATCACTTTTCAGGACGAAAGTTAGCATTAGTGATATTAGGGACCTGTGGCGAGATCGAAAGATGCTACCTGTTAAGAATGGACCGAGAGGACTTCTTATTTTTCCCGTCTCATGTGATTGTTTTAGACCTACCTAGTGTACTGCCGCCGAAACTATAGTGAACCGATCATCTTAGTATCCTTTTAATATTCGATTTCATTTACTTCTTTTATTAGCTCGTTTATTTGTCTTAGCCTTGTTACCTTTAG